>NC_045429.1:271796032-272096032 GCF_902635505.1 Sarcophilus harrisii
CAAGGTACAATTTTCTACATTCTTGAGTATGAAATTGTACACTAGCAGATTCAAAATGTGCATTATGTTCATTATTCCCTAAATTATTGGTTGCATTGGAACAAATTCATATTTTCAAAATAAGTGTTACAACAGAACCAATATACTACAAGTTTTCCCAAACATAATCCAACTGACTACTCTTCATCTTTTTAAATTCTGGACTCATTTCGGTAGCTATCTATATTGTCTGTATATCTGTTGATGTATTCTATAGGTTTTATCTGTATATTGCCTGATAAGGGACAGTGTGATTTTATAATCTTTGTACATTTCAATCAGTTGTGTTACTCTAAAAATTATTTTCTACTGTGAAATATAATTTTCTCAAGCTTTCCTGTTCTTTTCTCATATCACTAAACAGGAATAGGAATAGGAACAGGAACCACACCTGTGATTTCTTTCTTTTTTTTTTTTTTGGCTGAGGTAATTGGGGTTAAGTGACTTGCCCAGGGTTACACAGCTAGTAAATGATGTGAGTCTGAGACAGATTTGAACTGTCCTCCTGATTTCAGGGCTGGTGCTCAGACTTGTGATTTCATTTGTATATGCTACTACTCAGTGAGGAAATCCTTTTACCAACATAGTTACTTTCTTTGAAATTTAACTCTTAGGGCAGCAAAAGGTTAAATGGCTTTGCCCCAGTATATGTAAGAGAAGGACTTGAATTTGAACTCAGATCCTTCTAGTTCCAAGAGCATTTTTTTTTTTTGTCTACTGCGCCATGCTGCCTTATGTTTTCTCTCATATCATAATTGTCATAAAATTTTTGGAGATGGATTAGGTATTGCTATTGTAGAATGTAATTTTTGCAACTCTTGATTAATATTATCAGTAGTTGGTGGAAATAATGTCCATAATTTTTCCTAAGTGCTTAGCATCCTTCCCCAGATTCCTTTGAGAATTTTTCTCCCCCCCCCAAAAAAAACCCCAAAAAACAAACAAACTTGATTCACTGTGAAATTTATTGAGAATGGATGTAATGTCAGACATATGGATATTAGTTTGGCAGTTTTGTGGAGGATTGAATGGAGAAGAAAGAAACTTGAGACACAGAAATAAATTAGAAGGCAATCTGGAAAAAGTGAGAATTTGCATGGCAATAAGAGAAATTGTTTTTTTCAAAATTTTTGCTATAAAATTTTTTGCTTTCCCTTCCCCTTAGAGGAGAGGGTGAGAGGAAGAAAAAAAAGTTTAATTATAAAATAAAATAAAATTTAAAGCTACTTCAGTCCAGGGCCATTTCTTTCTTTTTTTTTTTTTTTTTTTTTTTTTTTTTTTAATTTAGCCTTTTATTTGGATATATCATGGGTAACTTTACATTAACAATTCCAAACCTCTTTTCCAATTTTCCCTCCCCCCCCTTAGATGAGGATGACCAGTAGATTTAAATATTTAAAATATAAATTAGATACATAATAAGTATAATGAAAAACATTATTTTCTGTACAAAAAGTGACTCAAATTTTACAATTAGCTTTGAAGGAAATCAAAAAATGCAGGTGTGCATAAATATATAGGGATTGGGAATTCAATTATTGTTTTTATTATCTCCCAGAGTTCTTTTCTGGGCATATGGTTCAGTTCATTACTGCTCCATTAGAAATATTTGTTGATCTGTTCTGAGGATGGCCTTCCATCAGAACTGGTCATCATATAGTATTTTGTTGAAGATATAATGATCTCCTGGTCCTGCTCATTTCATAGCATCAGTTCTTAAGTCTCTCAGGCCTTTCTAATCATCCGGGTTTTCAAAGCAATAATATTCCATAATCTATACCACAATTTATTCAGCCATTCTCCAACTGATGGACATCCATTCAGTTTAGTTTTGCCACTACAAAAGGACTGCCACAAACATTGTCACATATAATCCCTTTCCCTTCTTTATAATCTCGGATATAATCTGTAAGTAAACCTTTGGATCAAAGGGTATGCAAGTTTGAAACTTTTTTGACATAGTTCCAAACTACTCTCAAAATGGTTGGATTTTCACAACCCAAACAATCATCAATGCCCAGTTTTCCCATACCTCCAACAATCATCATTATTTTCCTTCATCTTCCAATCGAAGGTGTGGTGTATCTTATTGTCTTAATTTGCATTTTTTGATTAATAAAATTTTGGAATCTTTTCATTGACTGAAAAATTTCAATTTTTCATCTGAGTTTCTGTTCTATCCTTTGACCATTTTTCAATTGAGAATGGCTTGATTTTTATAAATTAGAGTTAATTTTTATATTTTAAATGGGTTTTATCAAGGAACCTTTGACTTAAAAATACCCAGTTTATTTTCCCTAATCTTTCTGATTAGTTTTTGTTTGTACAAAACTTTTTCATTTTATAATAAATTTTCATTTTGTGATCAGTAATTTTTCTAGTTCTTCTTTTATAAAGCCTTCCCTTCCCGGTCTGAATAAACTATCCTGTTTTCCTCTAATTTATTAATAATTTCTTCTTTTCTAGGTCTGAACCCATTTTATTATCTTGGTGTGTTTAAATGGATCAATCCTTTTTTCCATTGTTTCCCTTTTCCCAATTTTTATCAAAAGTAAGTTCTTATCCCAAAAGCTGGGATCTTTGGGTTTTCAAAATAGGTTGCTATATTTTTGAACGATCCCTTGACCTAATCTATTCCATGATCAACTAATCTATTCCTTTACCAATACCAAAAGTTTTGAACTCTCTTATAATATAATTTTAGATCTGTATTAAAAACCATTCATTTGATTTTTTTTTTATTAATTCCTTGAAATTCTTGACCTTTTGTTTTTCCATGAGTTTTGTTGTTATTTTTTCTAGGTCATTATAATAGTTTTTGGGACTCGATTGGTATAGCTAAATAAATAGATTGTTTAGGTAATATTGTCATCTTTATTATTTGCCCTTTATCCAAGAGCATTTAATATTTTCAATTGGTTAGATCAGATTTAATTTGTGTGAAAAGTGGTCTTTTTTGCTCATAAAGTTTTTATTTTCCCTTGCAGATAGATTCCTAAATATTTTATATTATCAGTAGTTCTTTAAATAATTTCTTTTTTAACTCTGACTGTTATTTTGTTAGTGATATATAAGAATCTGATGACTTATTGGGTTTTATTTTATAAGCAAAATTTCTAAAGGGGATTATTTTAATAACTTTTTAGCAAGAATCTCTGGGCCTAATATACCATCATGTCAGGCAAAGAGGTAATTTGGTTTCCCTCATTGCCTATTCTTATTCCTTTAATCTCTTTCTATTTATTGCTAAAGCTAAGCGTTTAATACAATATTAAATAGTACGGTATAGTGGGCAACCTTTTTCCTCAGATCTTTTGGGGAATGGTTGCAGTTTGTTCCATTACATAGATGCTTACTGATGGTTTTAAATAGATGCTTGATTATTTTGCAAAAGTCCATTTTTCCTTACTTTAAGTGTTTTCCTAGGAATGGGAGGGATTTTATCAAATGCTTTTTCTGCATCTATTGAGATGATCATATGGTTTTTGTTAATTTGGTTATTAACATGGCCAATTATATTGATAGTTTCCCTAATATTGAACCAGCCAGTGCAGGGCCATTTCTGTCTCAGATAATCTAAGTGGAAGCAAATGGTTGGTAAATGTGATTAATTGTGATTACTTACTCTCCAAAAAAAGGTGGGGGAATGAGATCCTGTATTAGGGTGATGATTCTTTGTGTGAATGAGAAAGGGGGAGAGATATGAGAAATGTGGGAGTAGAATTGACAGGAGTTGGTAACCAATATAGGGGTAGAAAGGGGGAGGAAGTAGAGGATGACTTCAGGATCTGAGTGACTAGAAGGATAGTGTAGTCCTATTGACAAAAGTAAAGAGGATTAGAAAATTGAGTAGATTTGAGAAGGTACAGATAATGAGTTCTGTTTTGGATATGTTCAGTTTTTCTGGGGGCATCCTATCAGAATTGAGGAATAGACAGTTGGTGAAGGAGAACTAGAGCTCAGGCCAGATCTGGGACTCCTCTTCATGGAAATAAAAGAATATGGAGAATGTGGGTCCAAGAGAGCACCCTGGGGTATATACTCAGTTTCTAGCAAAGAAAGAAACAAACAGATAATTAAAATAACCAGGAGAGAATAGTGTCATGAAAACCCAGAAGATAGTATTATTCATGAGAAGAAGTTGGCTCTTGGAATTAGCAATTAATTGATCACAGGTGACTTTGGAGAGAGCAGTTTCAAGCCAGTTATCCTAGGATTGAGACATTAGAGAGAAGGAGAAATAGAGGTAAAAATATACAATAGCGTTTTTGTTTTGATTTGCTTTTTAGGAATTTGGATGTGAAAGAGAAGGATATGTTATAAGATGATATTTAAGAGATATTTTGGGGACCTCGGTTTCTTTCTAGGCAGCAAGGAAGGAGGTAGTTGAAAGGGAGAGACTGAGAGAAAGATGATTGTGAGGGCAATTTGCTGAAGAAGTGAAGAGGTGATGGGATCAAAAGACATGCTCAGATGAAGGGAGTCTGTCTTGGAGAGGCGAGGGCCATCTCTGCATTAGAGATTGAAATAAAGGAAAAGATAATGTCAAAAAGGTTCTGATTTGTGGATTAAGGCAAAAAAAGCATCTTACAGTACACAACCTCTATTGACTTTATTTGAGGCTCAGTTCTCCTCTAGGGGGAAGTGGAGGTAGAAATAAGTAAGCCTTAATGAGAGACTCATAGAATTTCAGAATTGGAAAAGACTTCAGAGACCATCTATTTTATGACCCATTCTAGAAAAATGATTCTTTCTACAAAGTACCTGATGTAGAGGGCTGCAACCCTTGAGTTGATGTACTGAGGTCGGTTAGAGCACTTAAGGCTAATTACCGATTGGACAATAAATACTCTAGGCATGTGCTTGGGAAATGGCCCTTCCTACTATCCTGTGCTGGCTGTATACAAAGAATTGTAGGAGGGACTTGGGGGTAGAGTAAGATGAGCCAGAGTCACTTTGGTGGTAGACAAGGGAGAAGTGTTCTTTTCTTTAAAATATGATGGCTCTCTCTGGGAGCAGGTTTCTTGGAGAGGTTTTCTGGAGGCAGCCTTAGTTTCAGTTAAAAGTAATAATTATACAAATACAGCCAGGTGCTAAAAGTTCTGATCTTTTATTGTCTCCAATATAGCCCAGTTAGTTTTCTTAGAGGCCTCTTTCTCTCTCCTTGGTTGTAAGAGCTCCCTCCGAATGTCTCTAAATTCCAAGGTTTGTCCTTCAGCCTCCAGCCAGCACAAAGGTGGAAAATGGAATGAATCTCTTGTCTCCTTGCTTGGGGCTGGGCAGCTTTCTGGAGAGCCTTTCAAACCAGCCTTGGTCTCAGTGGGGGAAGGCCAGCCACCACTGTGAAAGTTGGAATGAATGTGATTCCACTTCCGAGAGTGGACTTGTGGGATCCGAGAATGGGATTATGGATTTCCTCCCAGAGTGCTCTGTGTCTGTCCCAGAGTGCTCTCTGGCCCTAAGAACTTCTTGCTTATATGAGCTCTCTAAAGGTTTTCTATCAGTTCTACTTAGTACCTTGTTTCTTCTGGCCCATAACATCTCCTTGTAAGATCAGATCAATCATACTGAACCATGCTGAATTAGATAATTATTGTCTCTATCAACTCTAATGAGTTAACACTTTGTAAGGATTCCAACACATGTGGGTCTTTTTCCCTCTTATATGATTTCCTCACCCCTTGAATTTTAGATGATAATTAGACTTGTTCTCTACCCATATTCTGTTACTTGATGTGAAAGAATAATAGAAAATATTGTTTAAAGGAATACTAAGACTAAAATAATAGTGGCTAACATTTTTTTAATTTTTTAAAAAATTTATTTATTTTTATTTATTATAATAACTTTTGATTGACAGAACCCCATGCCAGGGTAATTTTTTTACAACATTATCCCTTGCACTCACTTCTGTTCCAGTTTTTCCCTTCTCTCCCTCCACCCCCTCCCCTAGATGGCAAGCAGTCAGTCCTATATATGTTGAATATGTAGTAGTATATCCTAGATACAATATATGTGTGCAGAACCAAACAGTTTTCTTGTTGCACAGGGAGATTTGGATTCAGAAGGTAAAAATAACCCTGGAAGAAAAATAAAAATGCAAACAGTTTACATTCATTTCCCAGTGTTCTTTGAGTGTAGCTGCTTCTGTCCATCGTTGATCAAGTGAAAGGTCTCTTTGTCAAAGAAATCCACTTCCATCAGAATACATCTTCATACAGTATCGTTGACCTATATCATGATCTCCTGGTTCTGCTCATTTCACTTAGCGTCAGTTCATGTAAGTCTCTCCAAGCCTCTCTGTATTCATCCTGCTGGTCATTTCTTACAGAACAATAATATTCCATAACATTCATATACCACAATTTACCCAACCATTCTCCAATTGATGGGCATTCCATTCATTTTCCAGTTTCTAGCCACTACAAACAGGGCTGAGTAACTAACATTTATATAGTAATTTAAAGTTTGTAAAATGCTTCACGTGGATGATCTCATCTGATCCTCACAAAAACTCTGGGAGTAAATGAGAAAACCAAGGCTGAGAGGTTACATGATTTGTTTAGGGTCACATATCTAGCATCTAACACATGATTTTTAAATCTTGGGTGTTATTGATTCCAAATCCATTCCACTTGGTTGCCTAGTAAACATGGGGAAGGCAAGGTCGAGGACTTAATTGAAAGGGTACCTCTTATTCAGAAATAGTAAATGAATGAGTAGAAAGAAAAAAGCAGAATAAATGCAACCACTTACTTAGCCTTTTTGTTTTCTACTATTGTTGTTCTTCTACTTTACTTCTAGGAAGTAGATTAGTGGTTTTAACCCCAAAATACTCCTTTGAATCTTTCAACACACAATTTATGTATTTCCCTTCCTGAGAAACCAATAAAAATGTTAAGAATGTTTTTATTTTCAAGTTTTTATTTCTCACTTAGAAAGATAGTGCTGCCAATTTGGTCTTCTGCTTATAGGCACAACTTCTGCTTGTAGGTTTACTGTGTGAAAGATGAAATTTTTAAAAAGAATCATTGGCTCTAGCAAATTGATTTTTTTGTTTGTAGTTATGACCTCTAATTAGGGAAACAAAGGGATCAGCTGATTGAATATTGAGTTGTGATTCAGAAGAAAAATAATTTCCTATGTCAATGTATTCATCTTATGAAATATTTTGAGTTCTACTCTCTCCTTTCCCCTTTTATTCCAAAAGGTAGAAACTTCTTTTTAAAAAAATTTTCCTGGGTTTTTACATATTAATCTACTTTGATAGACAATGTCTTTGACCTTCTGTTCTTGCTTCTTCCTTTTTGTTCCTTAATTCCTTAAATGCCACATTTCTACACAAAAGTTGACATGTTTTTATTTGATGTGTAATGATAAGCAAATTATAAATATCTAGGAACCATCAGAATTAAATAATTTAATTTAGATTCTTAACTCTGTTAATCCTGGAGGCTTTCTAGAAAACAGACTCTGAGAAGTTAATGACTTGTCTAAACCCAGATCGGATTTTTATCTGTTCTTTTAATGCATTATGCTATTTATACATCATACCAGTTACAAAATAAAACAAGAGTCTTTTCTAAACAACTACCAGAAGAAACAAAAAATCTTGCCTTGTTTGCATTTAAAAAAATTTTTTTTTGGGGGGGGGTTGTATGTATACATTCATTTTTAACATATTTTCCACATGAGTTTCCATATCAGTCATATTGGGGAAGAAAAATTGGGGCAAAAGGGAAAAAAATAAGAGGAAAAAAAAAACAAAAGGAAAAAATGGTGAAAACAGTATGCTTCGATCTGCATTCAGTTTCCATAGTTCTCTCTGAACACAGTTGTCATTTTCCATCCAAAGTTTTTTGAAATTGCCTTGGATCACTGAATTGCTGCGAAGAGAGCTAAGTCTGTCACAGTTGATCATCATACAATTTTGCTTGTTGCAGTATACAATGCTTTCCTAGTATTGTATCAGTTCATGTAAGTCTTTCCAGACTTTTCTGAAATCAGCTTGTTTATATCATTTCTTATACAACAACAGTATTCTGTTACAATCATATACCATAACTTATTCAGCCATTTCCCAATTGATGGACATCCATTCAATTTCCAATTTCTTGATACTACAAAAAAGCTACTACAGACATTTTTTGCACATGTGGATCCTTTCCCTTCTTTTATGATGTCTTTGGGATATATATATATCCTGGTTTGGCATTCTTCAAATAAAGTGATACCTTGAAGGTGGACTTTGGATTAGCCATTGTACTTTTTTTTTCTCATGATTTTCTTTCATATATTAGTTTTCAACATGATTTTGTGCAGCAATGTTTTCAATAAATTTTAAAGGTAGGAAAGTTTTTTGAAAGGTAGAAAATTTTAATATTTTGGCATTTGGAAATAAAATTCACATTTGTATAGCATTTAGCATACATTTTATTTGAACCTTAGTTTTGAAGAAAATTTTTACTAGACTATTTTAGGTTTTTTCACTAAAAAACATTGATCCAAAGTTTTTTGTAAGAAGTAAAACAACTTGAATATAATTGTATATTCTTTTTTTTTTTTAATACCCTTTTATTTACAGGTTATATGCATGGGTAACTTTACAGCATTAACAATTGCCAAACCTCTTGTTCCAATTTTTCACCTCTTACTCCCCACCCTCTCCCCCAGATGGCAGGATAACCAGTAGATGTTAAATATATTAAAACATAAATTAGATACACAATAAGTATACATGACCAAACTGTTATTTTGCTGTACAAAAAGAATCAGACTCTGAAATATTGTACAATTAGCTTGTGAAGGAAATCAAAAATGCAGGTGGGCATAAATATAGGGATTGGGAATTCAATGTAATGGTTTTTAGTCCCCAGAACTCCCAGAGTTCTTTCTCTGGGTGTAGCTGGTTCAGTTCATTACTGCTCCATTGGAAATGATTTGGTTGATCTCATTGTTGAGGATGGCCAGGTCCATCAGAACTGGTCATCATATAGTATTGTTGTTGAAGTATATAATGATCTCCTGGTCCTGCTCATTTCACTCAGCATCAGTTCGTGTAAGTCTCTCCAGGCCTTTCTGTAATCATCCTGTTGGTCATTTCTAACAGAACAATAATATTCCATAATATTCATATACCACAATTTATTCAGCCATTCTCCAACTGATGGGCATCCATTCAGTTTCCAGTTTCTAGCCACTACAAAAAGGGCTGCCTGATTGTATATTCTTAATAGTACATACCATTGTAATACATAATATGCTTTAAAGTAACTTTGAACTGAAATTAAATTTACTTTAAAGTAAATTAAAATAAAATGCTTTCTTACAAATTGAAGATAACATGGAAAAAAAGAAGGAACATATCATATGTAATGGAATAGCTTTTCAACTTCCTTTTCTCCCCTCCCCCCCTCCACACACTTAGGTTTTCAGCAATCACTTAATTGCTAAATCTAGTGTGAATTTGGCCCAAAACTTAATCTGTTTGACCTCTGCAGCTTTTGACAGTGTTGACCATCCCACATGCTTGGATGCTTTTCTATTGCTTGTCTTCTGTCATAATTATCTCTTTGGGTTTTCTTACCTGATCATGCCTTCTCTGTCTTCTTTGTTGGATTATCATTCTCTCTTTCCCATAGACTGAATATGTACATTTCCCCAAAGCTCTGTTCTGGGCCTTTCTTTTTCTCTGCAATCTCTTCTTGATAATTTTATCACTCCTATGAATTTTGCAAATGACTTCCAAATCTGTATGTCCAACCGTAATCATTATCCCAAACACCAGACCCACAATGCCAACAACCCTACCCAGATATCTGGTAAACGTCTCACACTTAACCATGTCCAAAAATGGAACTTATAATTATCTTCAAAACCATCCCTCTTCTAAATAGCCCTATTTCTGTGGAAATAATAATTTTTCCTATCACCTGGATTTAAAACCTTGGAGTCACCTTCAACATCCTTTTCCTTACTTCCCCTATTCAGTGAATTGCTGAGTCTTTTCTACATTCTAATTCTACAATATCAATAAATGCTTGTTGGATGAATAAAAGTGTATTTCTTACATATCTCTCTTCTCTTCTCCATTTATATGGCCTCTATACTATTTTAGATTTTTGCAGAAAATTAATACAATAGCCTTCTAATTCATGGGATCATAATAGTAAGGTGGACACAGTACTGGATTTATATAGTTCAAATGATCTGGATTCAAACTTCATCTCTTTAAAACATTGCTCGTGTGATTTTGGATAAACTTGCCTTGGTCTCAGTTTTCTCATTTGTAAGATGAAGGTGTTGGACTAGAAAAGCTCTAAAATTTCTCTGAGTATTTTCTTTCTGCTTTCAGGAGGCTTTCCTCCCACTCAAGACCATGCTCACACAGCTCCCAAATTGACATTTATTTCTAAGATAGATTTGTAATCCTACCTCTTTTACTTCTTTCTCCATCCTTTCCTTCTTCTACCCCTATCCCTTATCAGCCCCAGGCTCTGTTCCTGTAAGTCAACAAATATTTATTAAACCCTTCTAAGTGCCAGGCAGAAAAATTCACCCAAAGGGAATCTGCCTTAGTTGCTGGGGACATATGGGTTTCAGATGAGAGCAAAAGACTAATTAAAAGGTCATTAGATTCAGGTTTAAATCTTGACTTTGCATAATCACTCTGACTAGGGGTAATTTAGTTAACATGCTTGGCATTAATTTCTTCAGTTATGATGATTGGAATAAGCTACATAATTTCTAAGGCCTTTCCAGCTATACCTCAGTTTTAAGTATTTAGTAAATATGTCCTGCATGGATAGATAGATGAATGAAACCCTTGTTAAAATTGATTGTGTTATAATGCTTTTAACAATTTCATTGGATCCAATGTAAGTGTTGTTAGCCAGGCTAGGTTAGACTATGAATATCTGTATTCAAATTAAAGTAACCTAAAATATTTGGTTTGGTTAAAAAAAAAAAAAAGTTTGAGTTTATTTTTTTCTGATTTAGGATTAAACAATATTTAAAATTTTATTTTTCATATGTCTAGATTTCAAAATAGTAAGTAGTTGTCTTGAAAACATGAATGAGAAACATGAAAGCATAATTAGAATATTAATATGTTTAAAATTTTGTAATTTCAAGAGCTGCACTTGTTTTACTAACTGCCATTATCTTTAAAAAACAAAAATAAAGAATCATAGTTCAGTTCTGATGGACATAGTTCTTTTCTACAGTGAGGTGATTTCAGGCCTGTTCTAATAGACTTGTGATGGAGAGAGCCATCTAGACCCAGAAAGAGGTCTGTGGGGACTGAGTATGAATCACAACATAGTATTTTTTTGTTGTTGTTTACATGCTTTTTGTTTTCTTTATCATTTTTTTCCCCTGTATGGCCTGCTTTTTCTTGTATAGCATGAGAATTGTGGAAATATGTATAGAAGAATGCATGTACATATTTAGCATATATTGAATTACTTGACATCTAAGGGAGGGAAAAATAAATTTTGAACACAAAGTTTTGCTGTGATGAATGTTGAAAACTAATTATGCATATATTTTGAAAATAAAAACTTTTAAATAATCATGTATAAGATTATTGTCTGGAAAATCAGTATTTCTATAAAACACTTCAGGAAAGATCATAGTAGTTGCTTTTCAACAGGTTCAAGTTATATTCTATTCTGAATAATTGTAACTTTAATAGTCATCTATGAATCTTCACTTGAGTAAATCCATTATTTAACTGATGTGATAGCTCAGGTCTTAGTAGAAAATAATTCAGCTGCTGTGACCTTAAACAAGGCCACACAGTATTCATCACATGACTGCTAAATTTCTGGTGGTGAGGCTAGCCTCTCTAGCCTTGGTAGATTGATCTTCAGATGAAAGTTCATGGATCTTGAAGTCTCTATCCATTAATTCTAATAGCCTTTTATTTACAGGTTATATGTATGGGTAACTTTACAGCATTGACGATTACCAAACCTCTTGTTCCAATTTTTCACCTCTTACCCCCCACCCCTTCCCCCAGATGTCAGGATGACCAGTAGATGTTAAATGTATTAAAATATAAATTGGATACACAATAAGTATTCATGACCAAACCATTATTTTGCTGTACAAATAGAATCAGACTCTGAAATATTGTACAATTAGCTTGTGAAGGAAATCAAAAATCCAAGTGGGCAAAAATATAGGGATTGGGTGGAAATTCAATGTAATGGTTTTTAATTATCTCCCAGAGTTCTTTCTCTGGCCATAGCTGGTTCAGTTCATTACTGCTCCATTGGAAATGATTTGGTTGATCTCATTGCTGAGGATGGCCAGGTCCATCACAACTGGTCATCATCTAGTATTATTGTTGACGTATATAATGATCTCCTGGCCCTACTCGTTTCACTCAGCATCAGTTCATGTAGGTCTCTCCAGGCCTTTCTGAAATCATCCTGTTGGTCATTTCTAACAGAACAATAATATTCCATAATATTCATATACCACAATTTATTCAGCCATTCTCCAACTGATGAGCATCCATTCAGTTTCCAGTTTCTAGCCACTACAAAAAGGGTTGCCACAAACATTCGTGCACATACAGGTCCCTTTCCCTTCTTTATGATCTCTTTGGGATATAAGCCAAGTAGTAACTCTGCTGGATCAAAGGGTATGCACAGTCTATCCATTAATTCTGAAGTTCTTAACCTGGGATTTGTAATTTTTTTTTTTTTTTTTAAGAAAATAAGGGTATATTTTGATAATTTACTATAATTGGTTTCTTTTGTGATCCTATGTATTTTTACTTTATACATTTAAAAACATTATTTGGGAAAGTCCAAGGACTTCACATGACTTTAAAAGAAGGCCAAAATAATAAAAAAAAAGGTTAAGAATGCTTGTATTAATTGAACAAGTATTTAAGCACTGTATGTATACCCTTGTGCTAGGGAAATGCAAAGCTAAAATTACTTAGGCATTTAAGGTGGGGATTAAGATCAACAGAGATAAATAAAATATACATTATTATGTGTTGCAAATAAAATGCTACTTGAAGTCCAAGGAAGGATTAGTAGTTGATAGAGTGAAACCAAGGCTCCTCACAAGACCTGGCTTTGAATTGGGCTGTTAAAAATATATATATAGCAATTGAAAAGTGGGGGAAACATTCTAGGCATAGAGAATAGTAAAAAAAAAAAAAAAAAAAAAAAAAATAGAAAGAAGAACAACAAATAAAAGTGCACAGACATTTTAACAAGACAGTAAGTAGTACAATTTGGTTGCTATATAGGAGAGCATGGGTGGGAACAAGGAGAAACTGATGCAAAGGTGTCTGGTAGCAGAAGCTGTTCCGGTGAGATTGAAGGTTGCATTCTTCTGATACTGCTTTCACTCAAAAATTTTTTAAAAATATTTTTTTATACTTTTATACCTATTATTTCCCATTATATCTCTTCCTAACCTCCTCTCCCAGAGAGCCACCCTTTAATAGAGTTAAAAAGTTCAGCAAAACTAACATAATGAAACTAATACAATGGAAATGTCTAATGTTCAATATAGTGTTCCATATCCATGATCCTTCTCTTTTGCAAAGAAGCAGGGTACAGGAGTGTGAAGGGAAATTGTTTTCACATGTTTTTCTTTGGAACCTAACTTGGTCATCATAATCTAATGTCTTTTAGTTTCAAATGTTTTATTGTTGATGTTCTTTTTATTTACACTATAGTCGTTGTATAAATTCTTTTCCTAGTTCTACATCAGTCAATAAAAGTAATCTTCCTATGCTTCTCAATTGAACTGCTTACTTTGAATTAATTTTCAAGTGACTTTTTCTCTTATACCATCTTTGGCAATTTGCTGGGTATGAGACAAATCTTAATTATTTTGAATTGAATTTCACTTATTGATTTGTTATAGTTAATATAACTAACTTTAATATAGTTAATATTAAATACTAAATATATTTCTTCTTTTGAGAAGTCTTGATTCCACTATTGCCTGCATTTCATGGGGAGCCATCTGAGAGGAATTTTAGTAGGGGTGTTATAAATCTTGTCATCAGTTTTTGAATCATTTACATTATCTACTTCAGTCACATCTCAGATGAGCTTTAAAACTTTAAAGAAAATTATTGGATGAACTGAATGCATATATTCTAAACCCTAAAGAATGTTGGAATTTATTTTTTAATTTCCTTTTACTAAAAAAAGATAAGTGGTAATACAGAAATATAGTCTTCTTCCCAACATGTAAGAATTTTTATATGGGCTTTCTTTTTTGAGCTGATGAGTTAGTCATTTTTTTTAATATAGTTTTTTTAAAATGATCCATCAGAGGGGGCAGCTAGGTGATGAAGTGAATAGAGCACCAGCCCTGAAGTCAGGAAGACCTGAGTTCAAATCTGACTTCAGACATTTAATACTTCCGATCTGTGTGACCTTGGGCAAGTCATTTAACCCCAGTTTCCTCAGTTATATGAACTATAGTTCCTATAGTTAGTGGAACAGGGTTTAAAAAGCAGAAACTGAGATTCACAGTGTGGTAGAAAGGACTGGTTCAGGCTAGTTTTCTACTGAAATTTATCAAGGAGAAAAAACTTCACATATCCGCTATTTCTTTGTTTTTGTCAGCTAATCATTGATACTGGATTAATGAATTTTTTGTCCATTTAAATTAATTTTCTGTTTAGAATTACTATTTGTTCTTCAAGAAAACAAACATGACTAATTTTAACTATATCTTTTTAGCTCTGGGTTTCTGAATTGTTAACGATAAAAAAAATTTTTTTTTAGATGATTTGAATGCTTTCTAAAGGACAACTCAAATTATATAAATATTTGTAATATGATGAGTATAAAAATTAGACTCATATTTTAGCAGTGTAGTGGAATAGGAATTCAAAATAGCAGATTTTGCTGTTGACATTGTTCCTATGTAAGCTAAAGTGTTTCCATAAACATTTGTTTGCACTTACTCATTGTGAAAGATTTTGAGTGTTCTTTTAACCACTGCTTAACTAATTTTATATTTCAGTTATAGGGAATTCCCTTTACTTTCAAGCTCTTGTGTCTTCAAGGCAGTATTAACCTGTCATTTATGACTAGGATATTAGGCAAGTAAAATAAAATCCCAAGAGGTTGGCTTTTTAAGATGGATGGTTAGTGACAGTTATGCTTTGCCAGAGAGATCTGGCAGGCATGCATTGCAAATGTGGTTACTTTCTTTGTTTCTCTTAACTGTCAAAAATCCATTGCAAGACACTCAAAGCCCTAGAACTTTTGACCAAATAGCTTTTCTAAGTGATTAAATAGTAATTTTCCTCCCTTTCAGCAAAATATTAATCATGGCATTTTTCTAGAAGAATGATAAGAAAACTCTCAGAAATTTCTTCACAACAAATTTGGTCATCCATGAACAAGAGCTCTTTTAATCCTCCTGTCTCTGTTGTGCATTTTGAAGAAAGCAATTTGTGTCTTTAGTTGCTTGAGAATATAGTAATTAGATTAGGGAACACACTGTGCTCCAATTGCTTTAAATAGATCTGGATGTCATTTTATTGATTCCAGTCAGATATGTTTGAGGAAACTTTTTTTTTTTTTTTTTTTTTTTTTTTTTTTGTCTGAGGCAATTGGAGTTTGCCAGGGTCACACAGCTAGGAAGTGTTAGGTGTCTGATGTCAAATTTGAACTCAGGTCCTCCTGACTTCGAGGCTGGTGCTCTATTCACTATGCCACCTAGCTATCCCTATTTGAGGAAACCTAATCCTCTTAATATGCTTATCATATAATATTGTATATTATAGTTATCTGTGTTTATATGTTACCCTTTTGCTCCGTGAGGGCAAGGACTTTTGTCTTACAAAAATACTTTCTTTAGAACAGTGGCTTGAGTATAGTAGGCCCTTAATACATACTAGCTAAATGAAGCTAAGAGTATCAATGTGAAATTATATTTTCTGCTATGACAAAATATAGATGAGAGGAAGGAAGGCAAAGTGAAATGGCAGAAGGGAACTGAGGAGAAGAAGATTAAGAATGAAATATCAGCATGAATGCAGTGGTGAGATGCCAAAAGAAGAATATGATATTAGATAACTAAAATTAAAAAGTAAAAGGAGTATATTTACCAAGGATTCAAAATTTGGAAAAACCTGAAATATTTTTTTTTTTTTAAGGGGGGATGGAGTGTGGGGAAATAAAAGGGGGAAAAATGTGTGGATTAAATTTTATATTCCAATGTTGAACATGCTTTTCACTTGTCAATTACAGGAAGAAACCAATTTACTTGTCAGTTAGACAGAATATCACCTCTATTATTGTACATTGTAAATCCAGTGTAAATGCTACCCAAGCAGCTCTTGCATTTCAAAAAAGTTCCGAAAAATGATTTGTTTTTTGGTTTTTGGTTCTGTATAAATACAGAATATATATCTGTATTACTCTTCTAAGCCCATTCATATAAAAGACAAAGTTCATGTTAAACAAGGCCAAAGAAAAGTGGTTAATATTGGTTATAAAGTGATCAGAATTTTAGCAACTTTTATATATTTGTGAAAATATTTCGCATTGATATTTCTATTTCTTGATATTTCTATTTCTTTTTACCTAGTACCTTTTCCCGTTCCTTTTCACTAATAGCATTTAGAATGAGAACTTTGTACAAAAGTATAAATAAGTGTGAAAAAGGAACAGTTATTCTAGTAATCCAAAAATGACTAGAGGAAAGGAAGAATAGTATTCATATTGTTAAAAATCTAGAATTGTGGTTAAATCTTATCTTGCATAGAGAGCTAGATGGTGCAATAAATAAGAGTGCCTAGAATGAGGAAGACTCATCTTCCTGAGTTCAAATCTGAATTCAAAACTAGCTGTGACCTAGGTAAGTTATTTAATCTGTTTGCCTCAGTTTCCTCATCTACAAAATGAGCTAGAGAAGGAAACAGCAAACCACTTCAGTATTTTTGCCAAGAAAACCCTAAATGGGGTCATGAAGAGTTGGACACATCTGAAAAAAATGACTAAGCAGATGTAAATAATGTTATTAATAAATGCTAGTTAACTAAGACTGACTATACTAGCACAAGCTTCCTTGGGGCACAAAGTATAACCATAGTTGCTTAATTTTGGAAGATAAAATTTGCTAGATCTTTTAACTTGGTATCTGATAAATTATGAAAATTTGGTGAACTCTTATTTTACTATGACCTTATATTCCCAGAAAAATGAAATAAATGTAAGAGTACATTGGGAAGAATCAGAAAACAGATTTACTAAATTTTTATGAATGCAAGACAATTCTCCTTGTGATCATAGCATATTTGTTTGATTCAATTTTCTACCTTTTTTTTTAAATTATCTAAGAGTTCATCATTGTTTACATTTTTTGGGTGGGGCTTATATTTCATTAGTATAACATACTCCCAAGTGAACAAATATTTTCTATCAATGAGAACCTTCAACTTTTAAGCAATTTACATAGTATTATAAAGTTACCTGGGATAGACATTTGTGATTTGTTCAGTGGTCATGCAATTAGAATGTTTCCTTCTGAGGCTGTTAGGAAAAATACATGTTTTGAATATATGTCTTACTGATTCTGATTAGAGCTAGCTAGCACTCTAGCCACCATAGAATATTATTTCTCTATTAGTTGGAAAGCAGATGTTTTAAAAATAGGAAATGACTTTATGAAGCCCATTACCTTCCTTCCGCTAACACTAGCATAATATCCCCCTACATTAACATTATTTTCAAAAGAGAATGATTTTTAATAACAAAGAATTAAAAGAGATCTTTGGGAAAATTAAACTTTTATACCCCAATGAGATTAAGAAAGAAGTAACAAACCCACATATGTACAAAAATATTTGTAGCAGTTCTTAATGGTGGCAAAGAATTAGAGACTGTATCAGTTTGGGAATGATTGAAACAAAATATGGCATATGAATGTGATGATATGCTATTATGTTATAAGAAGTGGTGAAGGGGGTTGGTTTCAGAAAAACCTGAGGATTGACTCAATGAACTAATATAAAGTGAATTGAGCATAATCAGAACAGTCTATACTCATTACTCATAGTAGATAATAAACTTTGAAACACTTAGTAACTGATCAACATAACACTTAAGTTCCAAAGGATTTGTGATGAAAAATGCTAGTCATGTACACGGAATTGATGGACTCTGAATGTAAGTTAAAAGCATATTTATTCCCTCTTTTCCTTTGTTTTTGGTCAGGAAAGGGTGAAACATGGCTAACGTGGAAATTTGTTTTGTATGACTATACGGATTTGAAATAGGTTTTGATTTTCACAACTTACTGAGTGGGGGAGAGAAAATTTTGAACAAAAAAAAAATTTTTAAGTCTTAAATGCTTTTAAAAAGAAAAAAGGAAGAACCAAAGTATTTTTTTTTTTTTTGCAACCATCTTCTGATACTATGAAAGTCGGCACAAAGGGAAGAATATTTTATCATGTTCTCTTAGATTTTGCTCCCCCCCCAAAAAAAAATAAATCAATGCTTGGCTCATTCTTTACTCTTTTTAAGAATTAATTGCAGGGACAACTAGTTGGCTCAGTAGATAGAGCACCAGCCCTGAAGTCAGGAGGACCCGAGTTCAAATCTGGTCTCAGAGACACTTAACACTTCCTAGCTGTGTAACCCTGGACAAGTCACTTAACCCCAGTTGCCTCAGGGGGGAAAAATGCAATTGAAACCTAAATTTTTACAAATATGAAATTTATTTTAAATAATTTTTAGTTTCCTTTTTTGAGATGTTAAAACTGTAATGAAATGAACCCTGTTCCAAGTATATTTAAAGTGACTACCTTAACCTGCTTTTGACTATGATGGCATTTTAAAATTATTCTGAATTAAATGTTCTAAAAAGGAACTCTTTAAATTTTTTTCACCTTTGACACAGCATTGTCAGTGGGTGCTCCTAGAAAATCTCAGGCACAGATAAATAGGGAAAAAAAAGTAGAAGAAAAGAAATGGATAAAAGAGAGAG
Source organism: Sarcophilus harrisii (assembly GCF_902635505.1). Taxonomy (NCBI): domain Eukaryota; kingdom Metazoa; phylum Chordata; class Mammalia; order Dasyuromorphia; family Dasyuridae; genus Sarcophilus; species Sarcophilus harrisii. The sequence continues at coordinate 271,815,062 of NC_045429.1, forward strand.
GAAATGGTGAATGAAATAATATGGAGTTATAAACCTCCTCAAGTATTCCCATAGTATTATCAATTGCCTATCACTGCTATTTGGAACCTTGATAATCTATATTTTCATTGTAATACACTTACCTTTACTTTTTTCTGGTTTCAGGAAATTTTCCTATGCTAAAATTCCTTCTACTTTTGTTAGCTTCTCAGTACTATGTAAAATCATGGGGTGTTAAGAGCTGAAAGGAATCTTATAAATTTATTCAATCAATAAGCATTTATTGATGATATTTATATGTGAGATTGTATATCTAAAGGTTTCTGTTTTACAGAGAACAAATTTAGGACCTAAGAGTTCAAGTGCCTAGTGCAAGGTCATTTAGCACATATCTCTTTGCCAGAATTGGAATCTGACGTTCTCTCAGCTAGCAACATTGTGGCCCTTAGGTGGATAACCAAATAACTAAGAACTGAATTTTTGAGAATGGATGGTTAGCTTTAGAATTTATTTTTGAGGTTTTTTATTCTCCCTTGGCTTTGTAAGATTCCAGGCCTTCAGCTGTGCTGATAGTTTGATTTGGTTTACTGATTCCCATTTAATTTTTTTCATTCATTGTAACATGACTTAAATATAATGCTTATATGATTCTTGCCCATCCAATGCATCCAGACCTTATTATCTACAAGCCTCTGGTTCAAAAGCTGTGAATCAGGTCCTCCTAACTTCAGGGCTGGTGCTCTATCCACTGTACTACCTAGCTTCCCTAAAAGTTGTGAATCTAGTGGGATGGAGGATAGGGTTTCTATTCTATAGTAGTACAAGAGGGAACATGTACAGCTTCTCTGGAGAGTTCTGACTACTCATTTGTTGTTCAAGTTGTTTAGTAATATCTGACTCTTCATGACAACACAGACCATAGCATGCCTCTACTGTCCATGAATTTTTCTTGACAAAGATACTGGAGTGCCATTTTCTTCCCATTGAAACAGGTTAAATGACAGGTTCTCACAGTCACATAACTGGCAAGTGTCTGACTGAATTTGAACTCAGGTCTTCCTATTTCCAAGCCCAGAACTCTATCCATCAAGCCACCTACCTGCCTCCTAAAAATTTGTTGTTCAGTTATGTCTGACTTGCTGTGTTCCCATGGATTTTATCCATGGTGTTGTCTTGGCAAAGACACTAGAATGGTTTGCCATTTCCTTCTCCAATGAATTTTACAGTTGAACTGAGGCAAATAGGAATTAAGTAACTTGTTCAGGGTGCCACAGTAGCAAGTGTCTTAAGACCAGATTCAAACTGAGATCCTCCTGATTCCAGGCCTTGTGCTCAATATTTTGCACCATCTAGCTATTCCAATAGATTATATATAGATATCGACATAATGTATTTATGTATATATGTGTGTGCATATATGCTTATAAACTGATCCTAATCTCACTTTATTATAAATTCTTCTGAATGAGATCAGGTCAAAATAAATGCATGGTTCAAAAGATGTTTCAGGTTTCTGTTAAGTATTACTAACTATTAAATCTTGTGATTATTACATCTTTGACTCTTCACTCTGATTTATCCCACATATTCAGTCATTTGCCAGTTCTTATTTCTAGCTCTATCCTTCAACTACTATCCTAATTCAGGCCTTAATCACTTCATGCTTTTATTTTTGCATTAGCCTTTTCAATTGTTCTCTCTCTGCCAAGGTGATTTTCCCTAAGGCATTGGGGGCCCCTCTCCTCAAATTTCAGTGGATCCCTGTTATGTGTAGAATCAAATATAGATTGGCACTTTGAAAGCTCTTTTCAACCTGAATCAATTTATATATTACTTCCATGTTCTCTGTAATCCCGCTACCCTGAATTATTTAATGTTCTTCACATGATGGAATGCTCTGTCTCCCTTCTCTGTACTTTTCATTGATTGTCTTCCTTGCCTGGTATGCTCCTAGAATCCTGGAATATTTCTACCTCCTGGAATCCCAGATTTTTTTCAAGACTTAGCTCAAGAACCATGATGTGGAAGATCCCTCATTTTCTCCTCTATAACACTAAGCAATTAAGTATTAATTACATGCAAATATTTGCAATTTCTCTTTCAAGGTTATCTTGTATTTGATTTGTATATGTATTGTATGTATTTATATTGTATTCATGTTGTTTCCCTTATTGTTCCTTGTGGGAATATTTGAATTCCAAGTATTTAGCATATAATATCTGACATACAAGTATTTGCATGTAATTAATACTTAATTGCTTAGTGTTGTAGGATATGAAAGGCAGAGAAAGATAGATTTGAAAGCTTTTCAAGTCTCAAAATTCTTTACTCTAAACTCACCCTTATTTGAAAATATACTACATGGTTGAGGCAGAACCATTCTGCCTAAGGAGGCATAATATCAAAATCATAGGACTTTAGAACTAGAAGGGAATTTGGAATCTTCTAATCTAACCTAATTTTATAAGAGATAACTGTGATGACCGCGTATTTTAAAATCAGCTGGAGTCAGGAATTCAGGTTAAGGGAAAATCTTTAATCTTTATTCTCAGTAGAGGTGAAGAAGGATCGGAGGTGAAGGGGGGGGGATCACGATCGCAATGTGTGCAGCTGCAACAGGAAGCCAGCCAGCAGTCTCTCCCCATCTCTCTTCCTCCCCTCTGCCTCCACCCACCAAAATCGTCATTTCCTATACAACACATCAGGACTTGCACAAAGAGTGGGTGAGGGCCATTCTTTCTCCAAGCATATATATTAATAGAGTATGGTCTAATTAATATTTAGCCTCACGTGCTTGGGACCTCAGTGCATCAACTCGAGCTTCAGCCCATTACATCTCCCACTTTCTTTTGTTTTAGAACACTCTGGTGGTCATGCCATCCCTGACTCCTCGGGGAGGTCAGAGATAACAACATTAAGACTGCCATTGTAAAAAATATAGCATAAGAAGTTGTATGTCGAAAAACTTGCAATTCATTGTAATAATATCTTTGAGTTAGTGAGCTAAATATGAATTGTTAAAGTATTATGTAACTGTGAGCTATCATTATTATAAAATATCTCCTTTACAAATGAGGACACTCAGACTTAGAGGGGTTAAGTTATGAAGTTAGTAAGTAAATGTAAAGTCTTCTAATCCAAATATCTAGTGCCCTTTTCAATCATCATACAGTCTTTCTAACTTTCTAATATTTTCCTGGTTGGCATATATCCAGAATTTTTTGAAAAATACATACCATTAACTTAACTTCCTTACATGCCCACAATGAATTTATAATCATTTTTTTATATTATCTTGAAGAGTTTGATACAACCTGCATTGTATGAAATGTAGATCCATACTGTCAGTTATGTTAGACTCAGTTTTCCTTATTTGATTAGATTAATATTGGAGGAATTTCTGAAGAAGGAAAATTTCATTCTGTGCCTTTGGCCATACACAGACTGTGAGTACAACTTTCATTGTTTGGTCATAATGAATATAAGTTGTATAAATATTTCCTGAGTGAATTTTTTAACCTGTTCATACCTTGAAAATGACTACATGCAGTGAACAGATGACAAGCTTGATAGTTGAGGTAACCAGAAAGAAAGTTTCACTTGGGAGTAAACATATATTCTGTGACTAGCTGCTAGTGAATTTATTATCAGTGAAAAGTGATGGAATGACAATTGGCAAGTTGTGTATTTATAAAACAATGGAATCTCTCTCCTATATGTGTTTCTCGTTTGTTTACAAGGAAAAATCATGCTTAGGTCAAGATTGTAGTTGTCTCTCTTCCCCATTCATTTCTTAATCTGCATAAATTTCTCCTTTTCCTAGTATCTTTAAATTATCAGTATCTGTTTAAGTAGTTTAAATACCATTATAAGTGGGAACTGTATTAAGAATATTTTTTAATATTATAAATTTGTCTTTAAATAGAGATGTTGCAAATCAGGAGAAAAATACATTTTAACCTGACATAGTAATAACTTGTTAGCTTTTTCGGGGACCTTAGAAATATCATCTAATCTCTTAAGTTTACTTATATATAATGTGAAAGCACATTATATATAAGTAAACTGAAGTCTACAGAAATAAATTGTCTTGCCCAGAATCACATAGCAAGTTAGTGGGCCAGCTAGAAGCCAGTATCCTGGTACTGGGACATTCCTTCATTTTATATCTTAAGAGTCCATTTACTATTGAAGGGGTATTTCTATATGAACTTGGTACTTCTAATTTGAATTTGTGGTAATTTAGTTGAATTAAGCAGTACAATTGTAGTTATATCTTTCATCCCCAATTTTTGCTTAGTCTTGACTTGGAAAGTGTCAAAAGCTTGAAATACTACTGCTTGCCAATTTATATATGCATTAGAATATTTTTGATCAATCTACATGTACATTTCCATCTAATGTGCTTTTTATCTAGAATTGACATTTCAAGTCCCTCTTGGTCATAGCTGGACAGCATTGATTTTAAAAAATGGTCAAAAGAGCCCAAAAGGTAGGAGTTATATTATTGCCTTTTGCTTGAACATATTTAATTTTGCCAAAGCTGTTTTAGCCAGAAATGTGATAATGTTTTTGAGAAGCTTTTTTTTTTTTTCCTGACTGCCACAGATTTCAAGAAATGAAATAGTGAACTACTTTTGAGATGTTGTACAACAAATGTGGAGGTGCTTTTTATTCATGGAAATGTGAGCATTTGATACAATAAAAAAAGAATTTGGGGTTAGCTCTGCCACATAGCTATGTCTTTTGACTTGAGCAAATAGCTAAACTTTTAGGACTTCATTTTTTTTTTCATTTGTAGAATGAGTTGGATTACATAATCTTGAAGATTCCATCAACTATCTAAATCCATGATCCTATAAATAAATCTTTAATCCTTAAAGGTTGCTCTGTCTTCAGAGAGGAATTCCAAAGATATTTTGACTTAAATTCCATAAAAGCCCTTGATTTATGTGAAATCCATTGTTTATCTCAGAGTACTACTTCCATTTTGATGATGGGTGGAGGGATTAATTCAACTTTATATTGTGAGATTGAAATTATTTTTTTAATCTGGAAAATAAAAACATATAGAATTAATCTTTTTTGTTGAAATATATCAGTTCAAACTTATAGGTTATGTTTCTCTCTAGGTTGTGGATTAAAAGAAATCTACTGAATCTATAATAATATGGAAGAAAATGAAGATGGGTAAGAAATTTGCCCCTACTTGTTATTTTTATTTTTTTTTTTTAAAGAAATCAGAAAAATTGTCCCCAGTTAAGAATATGTATATGTAAAAGAGATGGTTTGGGATTGGCATAAAAAAAGGATTAGGTATTGGACACCATTTTCTTTTCCCCAATCTTCTTATACTTTCCTACCCCAATTTTTTAAAATTTTCCCTTCCCATTTTCCCATTTCCCCTAAGGATTTAGTAAGAAAAGATATATATATTCATCTATTGATATATACATATACACACATACATAGCCTCCCTTTTACATACACACACATATCTTTTTTCTCCCTTCTTTCCTTACCTCCCCTCTCTCCAAAGCAGTAATAATCTGATATAGATTAAATATGTTCAATACTTTTAAATATATTTCCATATTTGTTGTGTTGTGCAAGAAAAATTAGACCCAAAGGGCAAAAATGAGAAATGAAAAAAGTAAACAAACTATGCTTTAATCCATATTCAGTCTCCATGTTTCTTTCTCTGAATGCAGATGGCATTTTTAGAATTGCCTTGAATTACTACATTATTGAGAAGTACTAAGTTTCATCACAGTTGATCATCATATAATTTTATGTGGATTGTATGCAGCTGCATGGATTTTAAAAAATACTATGTATAATGTTCTCTTGGTTCTGCTTACCTCACTTAACATCAATTCATCTAAATCTTTCCAAGCTTTTCTAAAATCATCTTCCTCATCATTTCTTATAGAATAATAATATTCCCTTACATTCATGTATAACTTATTCAGTCATTTCCCAACTGACAGGCATTCACTCAATTTGTAGTTCCTTAACCATCATAAAAAAGGCTCTGCTACAAACATTTTTGCATATGTGGGTCCTTTTTCTATTATCTCTTTGGGAGATCGAGTAATGACACTGTTGGATCAAAGGGTATGCATAGTTTTATAGCTCTTTTGGGCATAGTTCCAAAATGTTCTTCACAGTGGTTGGATTAATTTACAGCTCCACCAACAATGCATCAGTGTCCTAGTTTTCTCACATCTCTTTCAACTCTTTCCTGTCACCTTAGCCAATCTAAAAGGTATGAAGTGGTATCACAGAGTTGTCTTAATTTACATTTCTCTAAATTAGTGATGATTTAGAACATTTTTTTCAAATGACTAGAAGAAATGGCTTTAATTTCTTCATCTGAAAATTGTTCATATCCTTTGACCATTTATTAATTGGAGAAGGACTTGCATTCTTAAAAATTTGAGTCAGTTCTCTATATATTTTAGAAAAGAGATATTTATCAGAAACACTAACTGTAAAAAAAATTTTAGGGATCTAGGTGGTATAGTGAATAGAGCACCAGCCCTGAAGTCAGGAGGACCTGATTTCAAAACTGGCCTCAGACATTTAACACTTCCTAGCTGTGTGACCTTGGGCAAATCACTTAACCCCAATTGCCTCGGGCGGGATTACCAGCTTTTTGCTTTCTTTGTAATTTTGGCTGCATTGGTTTTTTTCCTACCCCAATTTTTAAATGATACAGATTAAATTAGGCCAAGAAGGAGATTTATGTCCACTTAGCAAGCACTTAATAAATATCTGGTCTTTGTTGTATAGCTTGCCTGATAAGTTCTAAAGATGTTTTGCCAAAGACAAAAATCAGTCTCTGCTTTCAGGAAACTCACAGTCTTAATAGGAGAGACAACATGACACTTATCTATGTACAATCATGATATATATATATAGATTAAAGATTATTTTTCAGAGAAGATACTAAGATTAAAAAAAAAAGACAAAAAAACTTTGGGAATGGCTTCTTGAAGAAGGTTGGATATTAGCTGATATTTGCAGGGAGCCAGGCAAGCTAGGAGGTGGAGATGAGAAAACAAAAAAGTTCCAGATAAAGGGCATAACCATTGAAAATTCCAGGAATCGGGAGATGGGGTTTCTTAGAACACCAAGTAGGCCAGTTTCCCTGAATTACAGAGAATGTGGAAGGGATTAAGATGTAAGAAGGCTGAAAGGGTAAGAAAGAAGGGATCAGGTTATACAGCCACATGGAGAACTTTGATTCTATGGTGAGAGCCACTGAAGTTTAATGAATAGGGATATGATTTGGTCAGACTTGCACTTTAGGAAAATCAATTTAAGTACTGAGCAGTTCCCCCCTGGAGTGGGGAAAGACTTGAGGTAGGAGCACCAACTATCAGGTTATATAGCAAGAATCTTAAGATTAAAGTGATGAGGGCCTGCACCAGGATAGTGGCATTGTCAGAAAAGAAAAAGGGGGTCACCATGAAAGTTGTGATGAAGGTAGGATCAATCAACAGAATTTACCAAGTTATTTGGATATGTTGAGAGTGAGTGAGGAGGATTTGAGGATCATCAACTGAAATAGGATAGAGAGAAAAGACAAAACATCCTTAGAATGTACCCACAATAGTTTGTGTAATGTGGATGAAGATCCAATAGAAATCATGAGCAGAAGCAATCAGACAGATGGGAAGAGAACCAATAAAGACCAGTGACACAGAAACATAGAGAAAACAAAGTGTCAGAAGCTGTAGAAAGATTAAGGATAGGGGCAGCTAGATGGCACAGTGGATTAGAATACCAGCCCTGAAGTCAGGAAGACCTGAATTCAGATCTGGCCTCAAGATACTTAACACTCCCTAGCTCTGTGACCCTGGGCAAGTCACTTAACTCCAATTGTCATAGCAAAAAAAAAAAAAAAAAAAAAAAAAAAATCAAGAAGGATAAAGACTGGGAAAGAACCATTAGATTTGGTAATTAAGAGATCATTGGTAACTGGAGTGAGTTATTTGTTGATAGGATGGGAAGCCACACTTTAAAGAATTAGGGAAAAAAAAGTGGAGGCACCTTTCTAAAGGTGTAGATCACCTTTTTAAAGAGTTTAACTATGATAGGAGGAGATCTATAACATAATAAGGATCTACAGACAGATCAAGAGACAGCTTTTGAGGATGATGGAGACATGACATGAGTATGTTTATAGGCAGTAAATATGCAGTCTTCAATGCAGTGTTGAAGATTAATGAAAAAGTAAGAATGATAGAATGGGCAATCTTTTGGTAAGACAATGTGGAACAGGATCCCTTATGCATATAGAATAGTTTGTCTTGGCAAGGAGAAGGGCCATGTCTTTGTGTGAGATAGGGATGAAGTAAAGAGATTAGATTAGAAGTCATCTGAATTATGTGAGATGAGTGATAAGAAAGATTCTCAGCAAATGGTTTGTTTTTTCAGTGAAATATGAGGCAAGATTCTCAGTTGAGAGGATAGTGGAAGGGGGAAGCTTATATATAGGCAGATTGAGAAAGGGTGAAAAGGCTTGTTAGAGCTACTGTGAAAAAAGTGGTATATTGAATCACTAAGTATAAAAAGTACTGCATTGCCACAGTGAAAGGCCAAATTGGTATTATTATGTAACACATTTGTAGCAGACCTAGTTAGCATAATTTTGTGGCTTTGCCAGTTTCATTCAGTACTATTTGAGTAGGAGAAAAAGAAGTAGATGTATGGATAATCCAAGGCTGAAGTTTGGCAAGGAAGATTTGTTGTAATTGGATATGGGGATATGGAACTAAGGAGGAGAGAAGGAGGGAAATAATTCATCCAGGAGTCAAGAATAGGAGCCTAGCTAATTCGGGGTTGATGGCCAAAGGGTTAGGTTAGAGTATGCAAAGCAGAAGAGGAAGTAGGAATGACTAAAGAGATGATTAGATAAAGGAATTTTGAATTCATTTGGAATTATGAAGGAATTTCTAGGGTTAGGGAACAAAGACTGAGCCAGGCACTGAATTCATTACAGAAGAGAAAGTAGAGTATCTGTGAAATCAGTACACAACAGCTACCAGAATCTTGATTGAGTGATAAATATTAGTTGAATGAAACTCAAAGGAGTAGAGTTTATTTAAGTGTGGTAGTAGAGGAGAATTGGAAGTCTTTGGAAAGACATAGGAGCAGTCAGTGGTAGGCAGAGAATGGTGGCATCTGGATGGTTCTGATTCCCTGGGATGAGGATTATATTATGACAAGGTGGAGATGTTAATTATTGAGAAATGAGTTCAGGTAAATTACGAATATCTAGGTTGGAGTTGTCCAAAATTATCAAGATATGGGAGGAAGGGAAGCCCAACCAAGAGGTAAAACAACTACTGTGGACCTATATGAAATGGAGAGGGTTTTTAGTGTGAAAGAATTGGCACACCCAAAGCAGCTGTTATGGAGTTGTGGCTGGTTAGAGAGGGTTAAGCTCAATTTGTGGAGAAAACTGAACCTAGGTAATATGGTAGATGTGTAGAGAATTGATGAAAAGAAATGGGTCTTTAAAAAGTTAATGGTGCGGTTTTCCACCCAACTCCCATATAGAAAGTATCCCTATATATGAACTTGGTAACTGAGCAAATATAGAATAGATCAGAAAGTAAGCAAAAATTCCATACAAGTCCAATGAAGAGTTTCAAACAAGGCTTACTTAGGACTTAGAGAAAGTAGAGTCTGGCACCTAGAGGAGGAATCCTTAGAGGACCATATCTAATCCAGTCTCCTCATTTTACAGATTGAATTCAGTTCATCAGTAGTGACTAAATAACAAACTGCAAAGACACTATAGTAGACAGTGGAGATACAGCAACAAAAGAAAAACTTCTCAAAGAGTTTACACTTCACTGGAAAGATACAGTATGGGGACAGCTAGGTGGCACAATGAATAGAGCACCAGTCCTGAAGTCAGGAGGGCCTGAGTTCAAATCTGGCCTCACTTAACACTTCTTAGCTGTATGACCCTGGGCAAGTCACTTAACCCCAATTGCCTCAGCAAAAAAGAAAAGAAAAGAAAAAGAGAAAGAAAGAAAGAAATACCGTATGTATACATTTAAATAAGGTGAAGAGAAAATTGAAAACTTAACAGATCAAATTCCATCAGAGATTCCTTCAAAGATTGTGACTTGCTGGGGGGGGGGGGGGGGGTCATATAGGTGGTAAGTGCAAATTGTGGTTTGTTTGTTTTTTTACTTAGTATTATCAAGAATCACTCCAAGCATTAAAGGTTACCTTTACCTTTTCCTATTATCTTGAATGAAGTTTCTCTTCCATAAGCTCCTTGAAGACAAGGGAGTATTTTAAAAGCCCATTTTTTACAATCCCAGCACTTAATCTAGTGCCATGCACAATAGTTAAGTACTAAATAAATAAATGATTGTTGGGTGAGTGATTAAATTTGTTTGTTTATTACAGCATTTTTATACCTCCTGCATTTCTCAACAGCCTTCTTTCACCCCTTCCCAAAAAGCCACCTGAAATGCCCATAGTTTCCTACTTCTGGCTTCATATAGGGCTTCATATATAGCATTTCTTTGGGGCTAGACTTAGTCATTATCATTTCACTACATTTAATTTCATTTGTTTTCTTGTCATTCTATCCATTTACATTATTATAGTACTTGTGCATATTATTTTCCTGGTTCTCTTTATCCACTTTACATCAGAGCCATGCAAACGTTCTAGAGTTTTTCTATATTCATTATTCACCTTTTTTATAGAACAGTAAAATTCCATTCCATCTATATATACCAAAGCTTTTTTAGCCATTCCCCAATTGAATATTTACTTGTTTCCTATTCTTGCTACTATAAAAAAAAATGGTCCTATAAACATTTTTTTGTGCATGGGCCATTGGGCCATTCCCCTATTTGGGATATATATACCAAATAGTAGAATCTTTTAGTTAATCTTACTAGTATAATTTTGTATATATTTTCAGAACAGTTTTATCTGTAGCTCCACCAATAATGCATTGATATGTCTTTTTTTTTTTTTTTTCACAGATCCTTTAATATTTTCTTATCTTTTGTCATTTTGGGTAATTTTCTGAGTTTGAAGTGAATTTTCAGGTTTCTTTTGCATTTATCTTATTAGTGATTTTGAATATTCTTTGTTGTAAATTCTAATAGTTTGTCATTCTTTTGAAGTCTCTTTTTAATATTCTTTGACCAACTTGTCTTTTGGAGGTTAATTTATGGTGTTAAATACTTCAGTTAATGAATGAAGTTGCTTTTATAATTCTGAATTTTTTCAGATATTTGATATAAAATGTTTTTACATTAGAAAAGTGTTCTTTTGATTCCCAAGCTACAGTCTCTACTTGTTTTTAGATTGTGTATGAAAATAAATTTAGAGAACATGATGAAATTTTTGAAACTAAATTGCTATCTATTTTCTAGAAAGTCTTTTCTGTGGTTTACATATATTCCTTATACAGGGATAGCAGTCAGTTTCTTAACTGTGATTAGAGCAGGTAAGGCAATGCCAATCTGTTTTTTGTGTTCTCTTTTTCAACCCTGGATCACTTGGGGTGATCTTGTGATTTCTATTTAGATAATTAACTTAGTTTGTTTTATCTGTTGTATTAACTGGGATTTTTTTAGTAGGAAAGTCTTAAGTCTTTATCAGAAAAGAATCTAAATTTAAACCAGAAAGGAAAACTAGCATTTGTATAAGAAATAACATGGTAATTTGGGTTTTTAAAATTCTATTTATGGGAAGAAAAGTTTGAGGACATGTGACTGCTTAAGGACATTGAAAAAGCACCAAGATAATTTTTTTTTGTTTTTAATTAATAGAATACGTATGATAAGACATTTGTAATAGAAATCACCAATATATCTATGAAAGAGATTCATATACAGAATATATACAGAATTGAAGATAAACATTGCATTGCTATACATAGAAAAAGCAACTACAAAGACACAACCCTATAAACATTTACAATTGATTATTAATTGGAGATTTATTTATTTGTTTGTTTATATTCTGTTGAATAACATTTGAATGACTATTAGCCAAAGATTTTTTTTCAGAACTAAAAGGTAAGGAGAAAGGCAACTACCCAGTCTTAAAATTAGGACATCACTGCTAAGTTATAGTCTTAAAATTTAAATGTACATTTATAATTGAAATTTATTTAAGAACTGGAAGGTTACAATGCCATGGGTTTTGTTCTATTCTCTTATCTTCAAGTCAGAAAGAAACATTGCTTTCTCTTATCTTCAAATGATAATTCATTTCCTGTTGAAATATAGTAAACCACAAAGTATAAGCAGTCTTCAAAACAAAAACAGGTGCATCTAATAAAATGTCATGTTTTCCTCTTTGTTTTTATCAGAACTAGAGTATGGCTGTACATGAATAATGACAACTTCTTTCACATCTAAATAAATCTTGTTGGTTAATTTGAGAAAATAATGGCAATTTTTTTGTTGTTGTTTGCTGAGGCAATTGGAGTTAAATGACTTGCCCAGGGTTACACAGAACAATCCCAATTTTATTAAAAAATGGAAATCAATAATTCTTAATACTAAGTTAGGAAGTGAAAATCAAGTCAAAATGATCAAGATGTATTTTATTAAGAAATGAAAAATTGTGGATTTTAGTCAGGAGTTCTACAATGTTCTCTTATAAGTAATGTTTTGAGATATTTGATGTGTGAGGTTCATATATCTGAAACTTTTAAAAGTTTTATCTTTTTAAAAAAGTTGTTCCTCTTTTCAGCTTGACAAATAGCTAGCTATTTATTCATAGTAAAGAAGTTATTTATGTGGAAGAAGCAGACATAAATTTAGGTTTAGTTTAATTTTACTTCTCCTGTAGACTGATTAAAAGCATTTTGTGAACTGGTAAGTTTTGGGGGGGTTTTAAGCTTTAATTGTAGGCATAAAGAAATTTGAATATAGCAAACATTACAAATATTTGTTATGGGAATTATATTAATAAAGACATTCTAGTCTAAATAAGGTAGTCTAGCCTATATAATAGTGTCTAAAATAGTCTATATAATCTACTGATTATATTAAGGGACACCTACTGGATATGCAGTAGGAAGCAAAATAGTTTGTATATCATAACAATTTTGTGCCTTCCAGCAGATTTCAAACAAGGTGCTCCCAGTTCATGCCAAAATGTCATGATGTTCTCTTTGATGATATATTGAGTAAACTAGTTTCATATCACAAAAACTCAATTCTTAGTAGCCCTATAGAATAACACTGTATTCTCCTGAGATGACGGAAATTATCATTTTAGGATATGGCTAGACCTGAATAACCTAAAATTTCCCCAGAAAGTACAATTCAGATTAAGCCAGTTGTGGATACATAAGATCCATTTGTCATTTAGTACTCAGGAAGATTCTATTGCATTTCAGCAATAGGATGCCGTTAGTCCAGAGCAGAATCCCCTGTGATCCTTCTTGACACTGTCCTACTGGAAAATCTCAAATTAACCAATCCGTCTTTGAAGAAGGGAGTAAGGGAGTACATTTCATGCATTGATGATAGCCAGTGCAAAGGACACAAAGGTAAGAAATGGAGGAGAGGGTCATGTGTGAAGAATGATAAAACTACCGGTCTCCTGGAGGAATATAGATGAGTAGGGGAGTAATGTATAAAGATCAAAAACATAGTTTGGAACCAAGTTGTGAAGTATTTAAAAGCTAAAACAAAAAACAAAAAACTTCATATTTTATCCTATACGCAAACTACTGAAGTTTATTGAATTCGGGTGGTGACTTGATGGTGAGCTATGTTCTTTATGAAAATTAGTTTAATAGTTACATAGAAGCTGGACTGGAATAGGAAGAGAATACAGCAAGAGAAACCAATTGGGAAGCTGTTGCAGTGGTTCAGATGAGAAGTGACGAAGGCCTTAATTAGTATGTAGTGGCTATGTAAGTGGAAGATTTGGAGACAGGGGAGAAATGACTGGTGAGAAAACAAGCAAAGAGCAGAAGAGGTATAACATAGTCATGGAGGGAAAGTGTTATAGAAGCAGGAGACTAGAGAAAACGAGTAGGGCCCAGGGCACATGTTTAGAAGGACAGTGTTCAGATTCAGGACTGAGTAAAAGAAGGGAATAGGGAGATCAGGTAGGGGTGAGGTAAATAATATGGTAGAATTTCAGACTACAGAATACAGAATGAGAGCAGGAAATAGAACGAAATACTCAAATGAAGAAAGAACAGCTGAATTAGTTCAACGAAATAGCTCATGTTTGTGTAGCATTTTCAATTTAAAACTCTCCTATGAGGTAGGTAATAACAAATATCTCATTTTACAGATAAGAAAACAAACTCAGTTCTTAAATATCCAGGTAGCCACTTTTTACAATATAATAAATACTGTAAATAAAAAAAAATACAGTATAATAAAAAAAATATTATTACCTCCCAGGGTACTATTACTCCCAGGGTCTTCAAGACTTTAGAAAATATAAAATATAAAAATCTTAGGACTCATTCGATGATGAAATTTTAGGTAATATGACAGAGTTAGGGGAAAAAAATTTAGATGTGTTCTTTCCTCTTCAGATTATACTAGGTCGGCGATACCATTTTCCCCTATTCTGCTTAACTTATAAAACTCATCATGTAATCTAGCCCTCTTTATTTTATTAGATATTTTTCTTAATGTTTTTGTGGTTTATTAAATTTTAATTTTATTTTGTTTTTAAGTAATGCCACTTTTGTCAAATGGAACCTTTGCTTTTAAAAACAATAATGGAAGCTGATTTTTAATTTATTGATATTGGCCTTTTTTTAAAGGAAAAAAAGCTATGTGTGGTATTTTCATTACCTTATAACTTAATTTCAAATTGTCCTGTAATTTGTTTAATAGACTTTTATGCAGAGAGAGATTACTTAGCTCATTAGTTTGAGTAGAAAGATAATGACTTTGAAGGTTAATGAATGTGATGATAGTCATATTAGATTCTTGCTCAGGAGCAAGAATTCTCTCATTTATTATCTTCAGTTTTATTCAAGTGAAGATGGTTTTAGAATACCATTTAGAAGATATTGGAAATAAGCAAACACAACACACTCAGAATTAATATCTAAAGTCTCGTTCTAAAGTTGATATTTTAGGGAGATAGATTTTAATAGAACTTTATTAATAGATGAATGATTGTCTTTCCTTTCACAAAAAGAAAGCTCTTATCACTATGTCTGATTTTTCTGGCCAAGAAATAATTATTTTTAATCTTGAATATAATGAATAACCCTGCTACATGGAATCTGTGAAACAAACTAAAAGCTTCTCATTAGTGAACTAGACCTGAGAGATAGTAAAGGCAACTCCCTGATATTATTATAGTCTTCATAGGACAAGCAACAACAGCAATAAGACAAGTCCTTTCATTTCTATAGGTCTCAGTCTCATTTGTGAGTGTCCTTTATAGGGTCCCTCCCAGCTCTAAATCTATGATCTTGTAAACCAGTAAAGAGTAAAAACAGAATCGGGAGAAAATTTGCATGGTAAGCATAATAATACAAAGGAAAATAACTTTGCAAGATTTCAAAGCTCTGAATAATGGTAGTGTTCAGTTGTAATTCCTGAAGATTGATGATTAACCATGCCTTTTACCTCTTTGCAGATAAATCAGTAATAGACTGTATTTTTGAAATGGGGTGTGGATTTTCAGATATGACCATTGGATTTATTTGTTTTGCTTAGTGTTCTATTTTTTTATACAGAAATGTGTGGGCGAGTAGCTATTGAGAAATAATAGTGAGGCTGAAGAAAAAAGAAATTATCAATAGTTTATTTTTAAAAATTACAGTTAATGTTGTAAGGAATGATAAAGACATTTAGAGAAACTTGGGAAGGTTTGTTTTGTATGGACTAATGCAGAGCAAAATAAAAGGCAGACTTGAAAGAACAATAACAATGTAACAAATAAAAGGATCGCTAACAAGAAGCAGAACATCCTAGAAAACAAATGGCAAGCTGTGTCCTTCTCCATAAAACAAAATATTGTATGCTATGTAAATTAAAAAAAAATTTTTTTGTTAAAAGATGTTACACTTAGAAGCATATATATCCAGAGATGATGCTGATAAAAGCAAAAGTAATTTTTAGCCACTCTTTTTTTTATTATAACTTTTTATTTACAAGATACATGCATGGGTAATTTTTCAGCATTGACAATTGCAAAACCTTCCCTCCACATCTTCCCCCAGATGGCAGGTTGACCCGATACATGTTAAATATGTTAAAGTATATGTTAAATACAATATATGTGTACATGTCTATTCAGTTATTTTGCTGTACAAAAAGAATTGGACTTTGAAATAGTGTACAAGTAATCTGTGAAGGAAATCAAAAATACAGACGGACAAAAATAGAGGAATTAGGAATTCTTTGTAGTAGTTCATATTCATTTCCCAGAGTAAAAGATAGTAATTTTTAAAAACATGTATTAATGTGCTAGCCTTTCTATAACTGCTATTAATACCTATTAGTCTAATTTTCTAGACTTAGTTTATATTGTTTTCCTTCATTCCAGCCAAACAGGTCTATTTAAACTTAGCATTCCATCTCCCACTTTGTCTTTGGCAACTGCCATGCCTGAAATGTAATGTCTTCTCCCCCGTCTTAGAATCCCTAACTTTGTTCGAGGTTCAATTGAGATGTATCCATTCTATGCCGAGTCTTTCCTGATATCCCCAGTTATTCATGCTCTTATTCAAATTATCTTGCATTTACTTGTGTCTTTATATGTCCTAACTTCCTTGTAGGCAGGCATGGTAAAGTGAGAGAATGGCAATAAGATGTAGTATTGATATTTGTTTATTTAATATAAACAATGTGTGAGCACTGTAACAAATAGTTTTTACAAATCCATTTTGAAAAATATGTGCTGGCTGTTTATTTTAGTTTCATACTTTCAATTATTTCATCAGTTTTTTTTTAAATCTGGACTCATAAGAGTCCTGAAGTTTACCTTCAGCCCACTTACACCTATTTTGTTTAGACAACACAGCTTGCCTTCATCATCCATTAAGACTGTTAAGGTTCCTGTTGCCAGTTGTTCCTCCTCTACAGTAGGGTCAACTGTGTGAGTCGTGTCAGCAAATATAGCAAATGATGTGATGATCGGATGTATTCTATTATTCAAGTGACTTTTCTTTTAAATATTAACTTCTGCTAAGCCAGTTCCTTCATTTATAGTAACTACTGGCAATTGGACTTTTTTTTCCCCTGAGGCAATTGGGATTAGGTGACTTGCCTAGGGTCACACAGCTAGAAAGTGTTAAGTGTCTGAGGTCAAATTTGAACTCAGATCCTCCTGACTTTGACTGGTGCTCTATCCACTGTGCCACTTAGCTGCCCCTGGACATTTTTAAAAACTGCTAACAAAGCAAATGTGCAGGCCTCTAAGATGTTTCTATCATAATCAAGGCAAATGAAATCATGCAATCTTTCCATGAGAAATACACAAATCTTTCTGTATTGTCTGTGAATTTTCAGTCGCATATGCAGTGAATTGAGTGGCTACTTAGGCCTCTTCCCCAGGGGTTCCAGAACAAAATATTGATGAACACAGAAATGAAAGATTCATATTTGGAACACTTGTTGGGGATTCCATAGAAGGAATTCTTGATCAGTAAAAAGCTCAATCACAAAGATTGATTACTTTTGTGATCCTTTCCAACTCAGTGATTATGAACAGGGCAGTAACCTTTATTGAGTGAATCTACTGGAGGTGTTGCAGACCACTTTAACTCCACAAATTACTGTTGTATTTCTCAACTTCCCCAAATAGCAGAACCATCTGCAATGTCAATTGAATCTATATTGATAATAGTAGTCTTGATGAATTTCCCCAAGCTCTCTTCCATCTGGACAGCCTTTCTCTTTCAAAAAATCTATGATATTCCAGTGGGTCCACTCTTTTGAACCCAGCTACTATGTTTGATGTGTCCCACATGCTTTACCAAGAATGGCAATAAGATGATAACTGACAAAGTCTTAACTAATCAAAAAGTCCTCAATTTTACATGTTCAGTAAACTGAATTTACTAATTCACCTAGACAATGTGGGATTGATTACATTAACCAAATTCCCAAATGGATTTGTAAACTAAAATGCCTGTTTATTCATACCAAGAAATAAAATTTCTAGGCAAACAAGATTTGGGAAAATAGGAAATCATGGAACCTAATACCAAGGTAGAGGGAGAAACTTTTTGGGGGATCATTTATGAAGGCTATGATAGCATCCTGAAGATTGGTGGTCCCTATTCCAGTATTGAAAGTAAATCTTGCTGACTAGGATTACTCTTTTTAATAGGTAGTATCTCATTCCCTTGGTCCTAGACTCTACTGGATTAACACAAATTATTTCTTAATTATTTCTTTTTCAGTATTTGAACAAAGCTGAGCACATTAATCAGGCATAAACAACTGGTATGGTGTCAAAATCTGTTTTGATGGCACTAAAAAGGGTTTTGAAAAAGCCGATTTCAAAAGCAATAGTCTTTTAATTTGGAATATTTAAGGTAATCTCCTAAGAGAAGATCCTCATGCTTTAATTAGCGGGGAACAACCATAATATAATAATAGGATATCCTACCAGGCCCCTCATCCTTAGGTCAGAGCCAACACTCCCCAACTAATATGGCAGGGCTACTTACTTTCCTCATGGTAAGGCTAGAACTAACACCTCCAAAGCAGGAGTGGAAATCAGCAAGGATATTGCCACAAGTCCCTCAAACAAAACCAAATGATGGTTTTCAGATCATGGCTGGAAGAATGGAGTCCTAGATGGTTTTGGACATTTTAGTCCATCCTTTATGTTAGCTTCTGAATAAATTACTCAGGTTTATTATCAGGAAGAGAACAGATTCTGTTTAGATGAAATTAATTAGTTCCCACCCCTGAGGCCACAGGAAAGAAGATACCAGTCAACTAACAGATAGGAACTTTCAAATCTAGAATATTAAAAATATAAAAGTTTCCTAATTTGGGGTTTTCAGAATAGAATCAAGGCAAAAAGAAGAGGAGGTGTGGAACCAGGTAGGAGGAAGAGGCTGAGTAGGAATAGACATTTTTCCTGTTGGGCAGAGTTATGGTTTTTTGGTTTTACATTTTTTTTTCTTTGTTAAACTACAATATTTGTTTCTTTGAATCATAAATTTGAGTTAAAGAGGACCCAAAAGTCATTATCTACTTAATTTTACAGGTGAGAAAACTTGAGAAACAGATTTTCCCAAGATAATAGTATAACTAATAAATTGCAGAGTAGAGATTAATAATTCCTTAACTCCAAATGCAGTAGTCTTTCTTGCCCATCCCTCCCTCATAATGGCAGAAAGTTAATAGTTGCCAGAATTGATACTTTAAATACATTTTATCTTGCTACCTTTATAAGAATTTAGGAGACAGTTGTTGAAAATATAGGAAACATACTAGCCTTATCACAATAAACTTACAATTATCCTTTTGGATTCGGAATTACATGAGGTCAAAGATTTTTCTTATCTCAGTGTTAAACTTTGCATTTCCTTAATTGTCATGGTATCTGCATACGGTAAATGTTTTTTGAGTTTTTAATGTGGACATTTTAAATGACTAGGGAAAAGGATCCACATCTACAAAAATGTTTGTAGTAGCCCTTTTTGTAATGGCAAAGAATTGGAAATGGAATGGATGCCCAGCAGTGGGGGAATGACTGAATAGGTTATGGTATATACATATAATGGAATATTATTGTTCCATAAGAAATGATCAGCAAGATGATTTCAGAAAAGTCTGGAAAGACTTATATGAACTAATGATAAGTGAAATGAGTAGAACCAAGAGAATATTGTATATAGCAAAAACAAGATTACGTCATGATCCAGTGTGATAGACTTGGTTCTTTTCAATAAAGAAGTGATTCAAGGCATTTAGAGCTATTTGCATCCAGAAAGATGACTGTGGGGACTGAATATGGATTACAACATAGTATTTTCACCTTTGTTATTGTTGGTTGTTTGCTTTTTTCCTCCCTTTCACATTTTGATAAGAGTTTTCTTGTGCAGCATGACAGATAAGTAAATATGTTTAGAAGAATCATACATGTTTAACCTATATTGGATTGCTGTCTGTGGAAAGAAGTGGAAAGGAGAGAAAAGAAAGAAGAAAAATTTGGAACACAAGGTTTTGCAGTGTTGAATGTTGAAAAGTATCTCTGCATGTATTTGAAAAAATGAAAAGCTATAAAAATTTTGAAAAGAGCTGCAGTAAGATATTTTTTATACATTTAGGTCTTTTTCCTTTTTGCTTCTGATCTCTTTGGACATAGATCTTAGTAGTAGTATGGAATCTAGGTCAAAGGGTAGACAGTGTTATAAAGCCCTTTAGACATAGTTCTAAATTGCTTTACAAAATGGTTGAATTAGTTCATAATTCTATTGATAATGCATTATTATCTCAATTTTCCCACATCCCTTCCAACATTGATCATTTTCCTTTTTTGTCATATTAGCCAATCTGCTAGGTATGAGGTGTGGTACCTCAGAGTTGTTGTAATGTATGTTTCTTTGATAGTGATTTAGTACATTTTTTCATATGATTATAGCTTTGATTACTTCATCTGAAAACTGTCCCTATCTGATACGTTTCTGATATAATAGTGAATAGTAATGGTGATAATGGGCAACCCTTGTTTCACCTATTGATCTTATTGGGAATGGTTCTAGTTTATCCCCATTACATATGATGTTTGTTGATGGTTTTGAATAGGTGTTATTGATAATTTTAAGGAAAACTCCATTTATTCTTATGCTCTCTAGTGTTTTTAATAGGAATGGGTGTTGGATTTTGTCAGATGCTTTTTCTGCATCTATTGAGATGATCGTATGATTTTTGTTAATTTGGTTATTGATATATAGTCAATTTATGCTAATAGTTTTCCTAATATTGAACCATTCCTGCCTTCCTACTTGGTCATGGTATATTATCCTGGAGATAACTTGCTGTAATCTCTGTTAATATTTTGTTTAAGATTTTTGCATCAATATTCATTAAGGAAATTGGTCTATTATTTTCTTTTTCTGTGTTGACCCTACCTGGTTGAGGTATCAAGCACCATATTTGTGTCATAAAAGAAGTTTGATAGGACTCCTTCTTTCTCCATTTTGCCAAATAGTTTGCATAGTATTGGGATTAATTACTCTTTAAATGTTTTGTAAGAATTCATCCATTTCTCTGAACAGACAATTTTTGGATGAAGAAATTGAAACTATTTTTATTCATATGAAAAAGTGTTCCAAATCATTATTGATCAGAGAAATTCAAATTAAGACAACTTTGAGGTACCATTACACACTTGTCAGATTGGCTGACAGGAAAAGATAATGACAGCTGTTGGAAGGGATGTGGGAAAACTGAAATACTGATGCATTGTTGTTGGAGTTGTGAACGGATCCAACCATTCTGGAGAGCAATTTGGAACTATACTTAAAAAGTTATCAAACTGTTCATACCCTTTGACCCAGCAGTGTTACTACTGGGCTTATTATCCCAAAGAGATATTAAAGAAGGAAAAGGGACAAAAATGTTTGTGGCAGCCCTTTTTGTAGTGGCTAGAAACTGGAAATTGAATGGAAGCCCATCAATTGGAGAATGGCTGAGTAAATTATGGTATATGAATGTTATGGAATATTATTGTTCTATAAGAAATGAGCAGCAGGATGAATACAGAGAGGCTTGGAGAGACTTACGTGAACTGATGCTAAATGAAATGAGCAGAGTCAGAAGATCATTATACACTTCAACAACAATACTATATATGATGATCAATTCTGATGGAAGTGGCTATCTTGAACAATGAGAGGATCCAAATCAGTTCCAATTGATCAGTGATGAACAGAACAGCTACACCCAGTGAAGGAACACTAGAAAATGAATGTGGACCACAACATAGCATTTGCACTCTTTCTGGTTTGTTTGCTTGCATTTTTGTTTTTCTTCCCGGTTTATTTTTCCTTCTTTCTAAATCTGATTGTGCAACAAGATAACTGTATAAATATGTATACATATATTGTATTTAACATATACTTTAACATATTTAACATATATGGGACTGCCTGCCATCTTGGGGAAGGGGTGTGGAGGGAAGGAGGGGAAAAGTTGGAACAGAAGTGTTCAAGTGCAAGGATCAATGTTGAAAAACTACCCATGCATATGTTTTGTCAATAAAAAGCTATAATAATAATAATAAAGAATTCATCCATTTCACTTAGATTATCACATTCATTGGAATATAGTTGGGTAAAATGGCTCCTAATTATTGCTTTAATTTCTTTTTCATTTGTGGAAAGTTTACCCTTTTCATTTTTGTTACTAGCAATTGGATTTTCTTCTTTACTTTTTCTAATCAAATTTAGTAAAGGTTAACATAATTTATTGGTTTTTTCATAAGATTAACTCTTAGTTTTGTTGTTCAATAATTTTCTTACTCAATTTTATTTATAATCTCTTATTTTCAGAATTTCAAATTTGGTATTTAATTAGGGGAGGGGGGGATCATCTTTTTCTCTATTTTATGCAAGTAAACATCTAGAAATATAAAACTTTCCTTCATAACTGCTTTGACTGTATCCCATAAATTTTGAGTTGTTGCCTCATTATTGTCATTCTCATGGATGAAATTATTCCTTTTGTCTATGATTTGTTGTTTCACCCACTCATTCTTTAGGATTAATTAGATTATTTAATTTCTAATTCATTTTTGGTCTATTTTTCCCTGGCCTTTTATTGCATGTAATTTTTATTGCCTCATGATCTGAAAAAGATACATTTATTATTTCTGCCTTTCTGCATTTGATTTTGAGGTTTTATGGCCTAATATATGGTCAGTTTTTATATAGGTTCCATGAACTGCCAAGAAAAAAGGGTATTCCTTTCTGTCTCCATTCAATTTTCTCCAAAGTTTTATCATACCTAACTTTTCTAAAATTCTCTTTACCTCTTTAACTTCTTATTTATTTTGTGGTTTGATTTATCTAGTTCTGACAGAGCAAGATTGAAATCCCCCACTATTATAGTTTTTCTAATTCTTTTTTTTAAATTAAAGCTTTTTATTTTCAAAATATATACATGAATGATTTTCGACATTCACTCCTACAAAACCCTGTGTTCTAATTTTTTCCTCCCATCCATCAGCAAGTAATCCAGTATATGTTGAACATAGCATTTCCTCTATACATATTTCCACAAATATCATGCTGCTCCAGAAAAATCAGATCAAAAAGAAAAAACAAAATAAAACGAAATACAAGCAAAGAACAAAAAAAAGAGTGAAAATAATATGTTGTGGTCCACATTCAGTTCCCACTGTCCTCTCTCTGAGTGCAGATAGCTTTCTTCATCACAAGACCCTTGGAACTGGTCTGAATCACCTCATTGTTGATGAGAGCTATGTCCATCAGAATTAATCATCATATAATCTTGCTGTATATAATGATTTCCTAGTTCTGCTCATGCTTATTATCAATTTATGTAATACTCTCCATGTAAGGCCTCTCTGAAATAATCTTGCTGATCATTTCTTATAGAACAATAACATTCCATAACATTCATATGCTATAACTTTTTCAACCATTCTCCAAATGATGGGCATCCATTCAATTTCCAGTTTCTTGCCACTACAAAAAGGGCTGCCACAAACATTTTTGCACATGTGTGTCCCTTTCCCTCCTTTATGATCTCTTTAAGATTCAAGCCCAGTATAGGTACTGCGGGATCAAAGGGTATGCATAGTTTGATATCCCTTTAGGCATAGGTCCAAATTGTCCTCCAAAATGGTTGAATCAGTTCACTACTCTACCGACAATGTCCCAGTTTTCCCACATCCCCTCCAATATTCATCATTATCTTTTCCTGTCATTTTTTGCTAATTCTTTTTGCAGCTCTCTTGACTTCTCTAGGAGTTTGAATGCTGTACTATTTTGGTGTGTGTATGTTTAGTATTGGTATTATTTCATTATCTCTGATAGCCTTTACTAAAATATAGTTTATTTCCTTAGCTTTTAATTAGATGTATTTTTCTTTTGCTCTGAGATCAGGATCGGTAACCTGCTTTTTGACTTTAGCTCAATTCTGCTTGAGTCTTTTACCTTATACCTTTACTCTGTATGTATCATTTTGCTTTAAATGTTTCTTGTAAAAAAACATATTGTAGGATTCTAGCTTTTAATCCAGTCTGGTATCTAATTCCGTTTTATGGGAGAGTTCATCCCATTCATGTTTAGTTAAAATTAATAATTCTTTATTTCTCACCATGTTATTTTTCTCTTGGGGAACTTTTGATAAATGAGATTAATAAATTTGAGTGCCTTGACTCAATTTATGAAACTATATATTCATTTACAATCTAGTTTTGATTATCTTTTACTCTTGTGTATTATTTGATTATTGCCTTAGTGAATACTCTCTTTTTCCAGCTTATTGACATTAAGAAAAAAGCTGTTTTTGTACATGTCAGTCTTTTTCAACTTCTTACTCTTTGTGGGGGGGGGGGAGGGGCTAATTAATAAGCCTACTGTATCATGATGGGTCAAGGACAATTTTTTGGACATAGTTCCAAAATGCTTTCCAGAATGGATGCTCTTTGTCCTTTTATCATTTTCATGTTCATTTCTTCAAATAACCTTTCTTTTTTCTCCAAACTGATCCCCTTCTCATATAATAAAGGAAAACAATGAATTAAAATCATCCAATAAAGTGCTCTTGTGGCAGCATGAGATGAACATTCTGACTCTTATTAGTTTAATATTGTTAATTTTAAAATACTAGATATTTTAAAGGAAGAAAGTATAAATAAGATATTTTAAAAGACATAATACATAAATTATTTAGTTCAAATATGTAAGGAAATATGTTTTTTTTTAAAAATGTGAGTTTTCTCCCTCCCCTTCCATGTTCTTCCTACTCATTAACTCTTTCTTTTGAGGGGGAAAATGAAGCCTAGTAACAAATATTAATTTCCAGTCTTGGGTCTGCCACTCATTTTCTCTGAACCTGAAGCTCCTTCCTCTGTAAGTTAGGAATAATAACAGTGTCACAGTATTTAACATGGGACAGGACCCTAAGTAGAGGGATATCCAGTCTAACCCCTTCACTTAAAAAAAAGAATTTTTTTTAACAGATGAGAAAACTGAGATCCAGCAAGCTCAACTGACTTTCCCAAAGTTACCAAGGTAGTAAGTAATAAAGCTGGGATATGAACCTGAGTCTTTCTATACTTCATTCACTTCTTTTTTCCCCTTCCATTCCATGATAACTGCCTTCTGTTTTGCTATGTTGTAAGGAAAACATTTGGTAAACTGAGGAGTGAGTACTATGTAAAAGAAAGCTGTGGCTATATATTATTGAGGAGGATTTTGAAATGAAAGTTGTGGTTTGCTCCTTAACACAGAAGACTCCATGTTAGAACTGTTTTACAGATCTTGGTATGCTGACTATATATTCTTTGATTCAGGTGAGAATATCATCCAACTTTTTTAGGTTATCACCTAAGACTTTATTTTAGGAAATTGTAGCAATAGGTTTGTAATTATTTCCTACTGTCTATATGCTTAATTTCCACAGCAACCAGTGACCCTAAAGAATTGTGAATTCACATAGGGAATATAGCAGCAGGTGGAATTTAGCCTTTGATAGCTTATCATCATGCAGATCTCCCTTATAATACTGATACTAATTTTTAAAATCAGAGAAAAAGATATAGAAACAATTAGTTCTTATGAAAAACAAAAGTATAGAATGGGTTTTCCTAAGTCTTTGGTTGATTGTTAATTAGGGCTTATATCACTCTTAAGCAGCTGAGTAATAGGATGATTTTGGCAGATCTATATCTATAAAGAAGGCTATATTGAAATGGATTAGGCATTTAAGATTAAAGCATTCTGGTTTCCTGGCCTTTAAGTTATCAGTTAAATTTCTGCTTCATACTAACTCTGACCAGTGGCATAACAACTGCTCCACCTAGGAAGGGGAAGATATTTGAACCATGCAATGGACAATTATGGTTTCAAACATGAATTATTCTTCTTTAGAAGTGATCTTCTTGCTTAGGGAAACTTTTCATTTTTAAAAAACACATTGGACCAAAAAAAAAGAGAGAGAGAGAGAGAAGGCATGTTTGAGATAATCACTGGAAGATTCTTTTCGTTTTTTGTAATTTTATCTGCCAGATTACTAATATAAAATGGCCAGAAGGGGACAAGACCTGCAAAAGTATTCTCATTTTACTTTTAGAACAAATCAAGGTCATTCTTTGAGTGAGTGCTTCAATTGGTTGGGAAAAAATATTCATAAAAACATTTTTTTTCCTCTGTAATTTTTAAGAACTTTCTGAATTTTCATATTACTCAAACATAGCAGTGTATCAACAGTCATACCTTATTACAACCAGTTACATGAGGAACACTTTCCTGAAGGCAATGGTGAGATTTTTGGAGGGGCTAGTAGTCTTATACTTTTTAAAAATTCTTTTGGGAAAAAAATTGTTTGATATTTTTGAAAGTGTGTTTAATATCTTCTTATACACTACCACAAAACTTAAAACTGCCACTGACTTGAAAAAAAATAATAGCTAAAATCAGTTTAATAGAGTTAACAAAACAAAGGCCAGTAAAAATTTACCACTGTTACATCATGTGTACACTATTTTCATATGTTTGCTGCCATTGATAAGTAATTTGTTGATTTGTTCATTTTGTTATTGTTGATTGGTTGCTTCCGGAAACTAACAAGGTTTCTGGGAACAGTGGTTTTCATCAGTGTCTAAAATTCAACTTAGGTTTTATAATATAGCGCAGATACAATTTAGAAGACCTAGATTGTTTCTTCTGTTGACCAGGTAGGATAAATATGTGCAGCCTAAAAGTCAGTAGTCCTATTTAGGTTTGCTTCTTTCTCCACATCATGATCCCAACATTAGTAAAATTCTAAAGGTGGCATGATGTTTGAAAGTGAAATGAACAATTTGATCTGTCTAAAAGAATAATAATATACCATAGTAATCTTATGTACTTTTTTAGTGAATCAAATATATCCTCATTTCTTTTTGGTTATATCAAGTCTTAAGCAAATAACACTTTCACTTGTTTTTTTTGTTTGTTTGTTTTTTGTTTTTTGGTTTTTTTTTGGTAAGGCAATTGGGATTAAGTGATTTGCCCCAGGGTCACACAGCCAGTATTTTCATTTTTTTTATAACCTTTCCTCATCCTTGTTCTTGTCTTTTTTATTTAATCCCTAGATGCTATGAGAAAGACCAACAAGATCATTAAATTCCTGTATCTAAAGTATATGTCTTCCCATTATTCTATAAAGAACCAGCTGTGATAGAAGGTAGCCTGTTAGGTAACCTACTTTTTTTATTTTCTCAATTTACTCTGTCATAACCACTGCCTATTCATTTGATTTCTGATTTGGGTTATTGAATCCCAAGGTCTTCCTTATACAGCATTTTGTTACTATAGTAAAAACATAACAGTTTTAATGTTTGAAAAACAATATTTTAAAACTTCTTTTATTAAGGTTAAAGTAAAAAGGGCTGGTTAGATGTTCTGCTGGACATATGTTGTGGTGGCGTTTTTTAATTTTTTCTTTTCTTTCTATTTTTTCTCTTTATTTTGTAATTTAGTTTTAAGTAAGAGAGTGTAGTGTGTGTGTGTGTGTGTGTGTGTGTGTGTGGTGTGTGTGTTTTACAGGCTAGGGGAGAAATCAAGTATAGATATCAATACTCAATTCACTGAATTGTTTCTATGGCCAGAGTCAATTGGTCTTTTACTGTTGCATCTCAGCAGCATGCCTGTGATCATGGTTTTCTTTACTTAAAGTTGAATACAATTCTCAAGAATGTTTTTTTTTAACATACTTTTCCTGGGTTATGTTGATTTAACTTCAGTACTTCCTTCTTCAGTAACTTCCTTCAGTAGTTTGGGAATGCAGACAAAGTAATAAGTAGCTGAAAGTGTTGCTGCTTAGTAATACTTTGTGTGTTTAAAACCAGTAAAGGGATTTTTTTAGTTGTGCAAGAAGTGTGGTCTGGGCTTCTCTGACCAATTACAGAAAAAACCAATTACATGAAAAAAAAAATGTACTTATACATACAACATTGAAATCACTAAATTATGACAGAGAGCAATTTGTTATGATAGTTTTGACGACTGTGCTGTCCATCACATAGACGTCACAAAATGTCAGAACCACATGGCATCTTTCTTAGTCTGATCCTGTCACTTGTTTCACAGTGGGAAAAAATGAGTCCCAAAGGCTGAGGAGGGAAATAAAGTATAAAATTTAATGCTTTATATTTTAGACTTGTGTGAGATCATATCTTCTCATACAGATGACCTGTAAATGTGAATTCAGTAGGCCTATAGTGACTTACCCTCAAACATTTACTAATTAATAGTAAATTAAGAGTCCAGAGCCTTGCTTTTCATGCTCTTTTTACTATATATATTAGCTCTGCATCTTGTCCACCATCAGTAATCTATGACTGATGAATATTTGAGTAGTATGATAGAACTAAGGCAGAAATCATTCTAATTTTGTGTTTGTCAACTATAAAATTACTTATTATTGCATTTTACTTATTATGCCTTTAGTTTTTATATCACAACTTTTGGGAACATATGAAAAGAGAAAGAGAAAGGAAAAATGATAGAGAGAGAGAGAGAAAGAAATGCATGTATGCCATTAGCTCCACCTTGAAATGAAGTTAAGCAAAACTTTCTGATATGGTGGCAGTATTTGATGGTATATGTAACACCTCTCACCAGTAGTCCCTCACTTACCAAAGTGATGTAATATACCATATGGATGGAATGTACATAATAATAATAATAATTAGCACTCATGTAGTATGTTTGGATCAGGTTGGAAGTCTTATCTCTGGCTTTCTCCTACTTCTCTCCCAATTCAGCAGTTACCAAAAAATGATAATTATTATGAAGTATAATTATGATTATCTAGGAATGTGGATTTTAGCTTATTTAATTTTAATTCATTTTTTTTTCTCTTGACTTTTTAAAGCTATTATTAAATCTTTGGCTTTTTTTCATTCTTGAAGTTTTAAAATATTTGTCTTGCCTTGAATGGACAAAGTCTTTTCTTGACTGTTATTTACATTTCTTCTGTTTTCTTAGTTTGGAGTGTTTCCTAAAAATGTTTTGTTCACCTCTAGTCTTGGAGCAATAAATTCATGTGCCTCATTTCTGCAGTGGAGATTAAGTTCACCTTTGCAAGACATATAACTTTGAGCTATCATCCCAATCTCTTTGGCTTTTAGGATAAATTATTCTAATCTCTTCTCATATTTCTTACAAAGACCACAATGGTTTGGCTTATTTGAAATGACTAAAGACTTTTCTCTTGGCTGCCTACAAAAGTTGTTTTTTGACATTGAAATTCTGAAACGGAAATAATATACTTTCTTTTTTTTTCTTTTCTTTTTTATTTTATTTATTTATTTGTTTTGTTTCTTTTTTTTTTTTTTTTTTTGCTGAGGCAGTATGGGCTATAACTTGCCCAGGGTCACACAGACAGGAAGTGTTGAGTGACTGAGGTCATATTTGAACTCGGGTCCTCCTGACTTCAGGGCTGGTGCTCTATCCATTACACCAACTAGCTGGCCCAAAATAATAATACACTTTTCAACCAGGAGCTTTTCTGTGTTGATATTCTGTGTGAATTAATTTAATATTTTGCAGTCTATTTTTAAATTTTCTGTGTAGTTTTTTAAATAATTATTCCTTCTGTTTGGTGGCATTTTTGCTTTTCAATTGTTTTTTTCTGGGAAACTTTTTAAAGATAACTCCTTTTTTTAAAAGTGACTTTTAAAGATAGTCACTTGAGCTTGTATAGAATTCTCATCTTGTATGTTCTTTTAAAGTTGTTGTCTTTTGTTCTTCTTTTGCCAAGTTTTTTTTTTTTTTTTTATCTTAGAGCTTTTTTGTTTACTTTTCTTAAAACATTTTTTTTCATTGTGTTTGACTTTTTCTGTACAGCTCATTTTTTCCCATTATTTTTGAGTCTTATTATTGGATTATTTATTTGGGGAGTTGGACTTTTTCTTGAATTTTTAAAAGTCTTTCAGTCTTTTTCTTATATTGTTTCAGTACATATTTTCACCAGAACCATTTGGGTATCTATTCTATAAATCTTGCCAGAGGAATACATGTATTTAGTTTTATAAGTCCCTTCCTCTCTCTTACCAGCCTTGCTACAGAAAGTCTTCCTTATCCCTTTGCAGTTGTACTTTATTCATGTGGAATGGCTGGATAAGATCAATGCTTTACACTGGTTCTTGAGTCTAGAAGCTTCAGATTGAATCACCACCTTCGTGATTTCATGTCCTTCTATTAGTAGTTATCTTTTGAGCATCTCTTATTTCTTCAAAGAATACCATCTGATCACCTAAATTTGCCACTCTGGAGTCAATGATCCCTTATCCTACCCCCTCAAACCCATTTAGTTTCCAAATCCTGTCTATTCTCCTTTTTAACATCTCTTGTTCTGTCCTTTTCTTTTTCCTCACACAGCCCCCACTCTAGTGTAATTCAGGTTTATATATCTCAGCTAGACTACTGCAGTACCCTTCTATTTAGTCACCTTTCTTCCAGTTTTCCCTTTTTTATCCATTCACACTCAATTCAGCTACCACGTTGATAATACAAATCTGACAGTGTCAGTTCCTTCCTTTTAAAACCTCAGTGGCTCCCTCTTGTGTCTGGAGTAAAATACAAATTCTTTTGGTTAATTAACATTTAAAGTTTTTCATGATTTAGCCCTAAGCTATCTGTCCAGATATATTTGACAGTCTAAATTCCAGTCAAATTTGTCTACTTGCTATTAACTGATACACAGCATTAGATTTCCCATGTAAGTAAAACCTTTTAAAATGATTGTTACTTTTTAAAGAAAGACTTACTACTTTATTGAACAAAAACAAAGGGAAGGAACTTGTCGCTCTTTATAGTTTTGAATACTGATATCTTTTCCCAACTAGT
Organism: Sarcophilus harrisii; assembly: GCF_902635505.1. NCBI lineage: Eukaryota > Metazoa > Chordata > Mammalia > Dasyuromorphia > Dasyuridae > Sarcophilus > Sarcophilus harrisii. The sequence continues at coordinate 271,846,089 of NC_045429.1, forward strand.
GGAAACATTAAATGGTTTCATTTTACCATTTTTTCCTCACCAAGCCTTTGAAACTTTTTGCCTTTACCAGTTATTTTTTCTTTTGACTTTGTTCTGTTATAAAAACTGTTGTTTTATACCCCATCTCAACATTTTCATTTGTAAGCATCCTGCAAAAACTGAATTATGGTGAAAAGATGGTGTTTGTGATTATATTTTAGAATTTACTAATGGAGTATTTAATAGGCTCAGATCTTAAGACTAGCTAAGATTTTCATTTATATTGATAGAATGAAAAGAGATGTAGGTATTGTTGGGAATTCTTAGATTGCTCATCTGCCAAGAAAGTTGCTAATATCTTACTATATTTGGCTAAGTTTCCTTTCAGTTTATGGCATTATTAGCAATTTGTTGCCTGGAGAATAGAACTCAGAACAATAGTTTTCAAAAGGAATTGTTTTTTTTAAATTCTTTTTAGTATGACCTAAACAGTCTTCAACAAACATAAACATTTCTATGTGCATGTGACATAGTAAATGTAGTTTTTAAAAAATATTTTCTCCTAATTATATGTAAAAACAAAATTTAACATTTGTTTAGTTTTTTTAAAGTTAGAATTCCAAATCCTATCCCTCGCTTCCCTAAAATGGTAAGTCATCTATATAGGTTATACATGTGCAATCATGTAAAACATTTCCATAATAGTTTTATTGTAGAAGAAAATGTGAAAAAAGAAAGAGAGAAAGAAAGCAAAAAAATAGTCTGTATTCAGACACCATCAGTTCTTTCTATAGAGGTGGATAATCATTTTTCATCATAAGTTCTTTGGAATATTGGATTATTGTATTGATGAGAATAGATAAGACATTCACAGTTCATTGTACAATATTGCTGTTATTGTGTGCAACGTTCTCCTGGTTCTGCTTACTTCATTCTGTATCAAGTGAACATATATTTAAAAGAAAATGGTATTTTAAAATATTGTTACTTTTCTTTTTCTTTCTATCTTTTTTACTTTGCATATCTATCATAATCTAATAACTCCTTCCTCTAAAAAAAAAAAAAAAAAGCAGATTCTCCCTCTTAACTTGTTTTGTGCTTAATTATGTTTTATTTGTTTAACACCTGAAAATGCATATGCCAGTATGCCAAGTATTCTACTTCTGCCAAGAAGTGTGCTTTTGTAACTAGTCTTCTGAAGTCATGATTGGTCATTGCAGTCACTCAGGAATTCTGTGGTCTTTCAAAGTTGTTTTCTTTTATGTTATTATTGTCATCATTTACATTTTGATTCTGTTTCTTCTTATTTCAGTCTAAATGAATTTATGTAAAGCTTCCCAGGTTTTTCTGTATTCCTCTCCATCATTTCTTACAGGACTAGGCTTGTATTTCATTGGTATAGGAAATTCTCAGGAAAGAAAAATCCATGTACCAGTGCAAATCTGTAGTTTCTCTGCAACTTAGAGTCTTAGAGACTTACTTAGAGTCACAGATACAATATGTATCAGGGGCAATATTTGAACCCAGGTCTTCTGCTTTAAGGCCAGCTCTTAATCTACTATGCCACTTGTGTCATGTCTTATGATAGGGTCATATTCCAATACATTCATATATCATAATTTGTTTAATTGATGGATACTCACATTGTTTTTAAATCTTTCCTATGAAAGAAAGTGTTTCCTTCTGTATCTCTGACATTTTAGAGATATTCACCCTAGGTAGGGGTATTATGGTCAAAGAATATGTACAACTTAGTAACTTGGGTGGATATAGTTCAAATCTGCTTTCTGATATGTCTAAACTATTAGATAGCTCAATTAACTAACTGTGCATTACCTTGCTTTCCTGTTGTTGCTGTTCATTGTGTCCAATTCTGCGTGATCCCATTTGGGTGACATCGCCTTCTCCAGCCCATTTTTTTTTTTCAGATAAGTAAGTGAGGCAAATGAGGTAAAGTGACTTGTGCAAGTTCAAACAGCTGATAAGTATTTTGAGGCCAGATTTCAATTCAAGATGGATTTTCCTGACTTCAGGATCGGCATTTCTATCTACTCTCCACCTACTTGCCCTCTCCTTCTATGTGGCCCTCCTAATTTCAATCTTTTATCATGTTGGCCTCTCTAGTAGATATGAGATGAAGTTTCAGAGTTGTTTTAATTTGAATATTTCTTACTATTAGTGGAACATTTTTTCAAATGGTGGTTGATAGCTTTATAGTTTCAAGTAGGTACTGCCAAGACACATTGAAGATGGCACAGGGAGTTTCCTTTCCTGAGAAACTCCCTGTACCAATGCAAGTCTGCAGTTTCTCTACAACTTAAGAGTTTTACTCTGAGATACTCTGAGGTGTGACACTATACACCTGTCAGATTGGCTAAGATGACAGGAAAAGATAATGATGAATGTTAGAGGGGATGTGGGGAAAACTGGGACACTGATGCATTGTTGGTGGAGTTGTGAACAGATCGAACCATTCTGGAGAACAATTTGGAACTATGCCAGAAAGGTTATCAAACTGTGCATACTCTTTGATCCAGCAGTTTCTTTTCTGTTGCTACTGTTCCCAAAGAGATCTTAAAGAAGGGAAAGGGACCTGTATGTGCAAAAATGATTGTGGCAGCTCTTTTTATAGTGGCAAGAAACTGGAAACTGAATGGATGCCCATCAACTGGAGAATGGCTGAATAAATTGTGGTATATAAATGTTATGGAATATTATTGTTCTGTAAGAAATGACCAGCAGGATGATTTCAGAGAGCCCTAGAGAGACTTACATGAACTAATGCTGAATTAAATGAGCAGGACCAGGAGATCATTATATACTTCAATAACAATACTATATGAGGATCAATTCTGATTGAAGTGACTATCTTGAACATTGAGAGGATCCAGATCAGTTCTAATTGATCGGTAATGAACAGAATCAGCTATACCCAGCAAAAGAACACTAGGAAATGAGTGCGGACCACAACATAGCATTTCCACTCTTTCTGTTATTGTTTGTGCTTGCATTTTTGTTTTTCTTCCCAGGTTATTCTTGCCTTCTTTCTAAATCCAATTTTTCTTGTGCAACAAGATAACAGGAAGGAGGGGGATAGTTGGAATAAAAGTTTTTGCAAGGCTCAATATTAAAAAATTACCCATGCATGTGTTTTGTCAATAAAAAGCTATAATAATAAAAACAAAACAAATTTAAAGAGTTTTAGAGACTTGCCCAAGATCACAGAAACAATTTGTATCAGGGACAAGATTTGAACCCAGGTTCTGGTTTTGAGGCCAGCTCTTAATCTACTAAACCATCCTTGTCCTTTGTTACAGAAGAGTCATATATGCATAATTTGTTTAATTGATGAGCCATTCACATTATTTCTAAATCTTTGCTATAAAAGAAAGTGCTTTTTTATGGGTCCTTTCCCTATATTTTTCCAGACTGACTACATTTTGACTATGGAGATATTAAATATAATCTGGAGCAAGCCTTTTTGGTGTACTGACGTTTGCCATTTATTGATCCCTTGCTCTTGTGCAGCAATAATCAAACCAATTGTTCCTTATTATGACTCAGATCTTCACCCAGGAGTATGTAGCAATAACAAAAATTTCTTTACCAATTTCTTCATTCCAATGGAAAATAGCAAGCCTGTATTTATTTTTTCAAGTAAAAAAATTTTATACTTTCTCTTGTAATAAATTACAATCTCTTTTTTTATTATAACTTTTTATTGACAGTACTTATGGATGGGTAATTTTTTACATTATCTCTTGCACACTCACTTCTGTTCCGACTTTTCCCTTCTCTCCCTCCATTCCCCTCCCCTAGATGGCAGGCAGTCTTATACATGTTAAATATGTTATAGTATATCTTAGATACAATATATGTGTGCAGAACCAAACAGTTCTTTTGTTGCACAGAAAGAATTTGATTCAGAAGGTAAAAATAACCTGGGAAGAAAAACAAAAATACAAACAGTTCACACTCATTTCCCAGTGTTCCTTTTCTGGGTGTAGCTGATTCTGTCCCTCATCGATCAATTGGAACTGAATTAGATCTTATCCACTTCCATCAAAATACATCCTCATACAATATTGTTGAAGTGTATAATGGTCTCCTGGTTCTGCTCATTTCACTCAGCATCAGTTCATGTAAGTCTTTCCAAGCCTCTGTATTTATCTTGCTGGTCATTTCTTACAGAATTTAAATTACAATCTTAATCCTTATTATTATGCATATGTTTTGAAAATAAAAAAAAGTATATCGCAAAAAATCTGTGTTAAACCAGGTGTGTGTTCATAAAGTAGTAAGTTCATGCCTTTAATTTTTCTTGGCGATATATTGATTCTTTGGGACTTGAGTTCCAGGCTTGCTTTGGGGCTAGATGATTGGAGTTTCCAGATTTCTAGGGATTGGATTTATTGAAGGTTTTATAGAAATCATAATATAACCAAGCACTGATCCCAAATTTATCTTTCATTATTTCCCTAAATTAAAGTGGTTGTTACAGCCTTACCTGTTGTATCACATATTTGATTTTTTAAAAATATTCTAAATGTTAACACTCCCAGAAGAGCATTTTCAGATAAACATTAGAACACAAAAAGAAGATTCTATATGAAACCATGAGTCTACATTTCACAACTTTTAAAAAATATGTATACTAAGTCCCATACATTGCTTTCAAAGTTTTCTCATCTGTGCTTCCTTCTGAATTTCCTTCTATTATATTCTATGGATTTTAAAAATGTTTCACTGGACCTCTTTTGGTGCATGTGCAAGATGCATCTTTAATGCTAACCTACCTCCTCTCCTCCCAACTAAAATTTTAAGAGAGAAAAAATTGGACAAACAAGCCAATAGTGAAGCAAAACCAATCAATATGGCATTCCTGTCCAAAAACCCTTTTGCTTCTGCTCTTCATGTTCATTCCCTCTCTATCAGGACACGGCTAACTACTTCTTCATAGGTACTCTGGAGACAGGATAGATATTGTATTGATTAAAGTTCTTAAGTCTTTCAAAAGAACTAGAAAAGATCTTCATCATGAGCAGATCTTTTATAGGGGGAAAAAATAGTCTTGGGAGCTTCTCAGGGAGACCAAAGAAGTCAGGGTGGGAACTCAGAGGGGAAGTCAGCAGCTACATCTGACTGATCCCTACTTAAATAAATGCTAAATCAATATCTCTAAAGGTTGTTTGAAGATTCCCAGAGGTAGGGGGATGAACAGTGGGGGTTGCTAAAGAGTTCCTTCCTGACAGAGGAAGAGAGTAAGTCACATCAGTTTTCAGATAGCCGAGATTCTTAAATTCTCTTTTGATCTCTTCTAGATTTTTTGTTTTTGGATATCAAGATACCTTAAATTTCTTCATTTTTAAAAAAGTCTTTTGACTCTGTTTTAACATTTAATGTTATCTTCTAGATTTACTGGTTTTATTTGTCTGTTCTAATTTTCAGGGAATCTGTTGCTTAGGTAGGATTTTGTACCTCTTGTGTCAAGTGGTTAATCTCATTACAATTCTTCTGTAACTCAATTCTTTTCTAGCACTTTATTTCTTTTCCATTTGTTTCTTCTAATGCTCTTATTTAACAAAAACAACTAGCATTTATGTCATGCTTTAAAGTTTGCAAAGTGATTTACAAATAATACTTATTTTATTCTCTTTTATTCTCACTATAGATTTAGGAAATGGAAAATGTGGAATCAAAGGTTTAAGTAATTTGCCTTGGGTTCTACAGCTAAATGCAGAGGCTAGATTTCTAGTTAGATCTTTCTGACTCTAGGGGAATTCTTTACTTGGATAAATTCACCACCTCTAAAATATTTTTCCATTTCTTCTAGAGATTTGTTTCCTTCCTTCCTTGCTTCTTTCTTCCTGTTTAGTAGTATTCAATTTCTTTGAGGTATTCAGCGTAATCCTTATGGAAAATTTTTAAAATCACTGCTTGTAAGTTGTTTTAGAGTTAAAACTGTCCTATTTAAGAAATCCCTAGATTTGCAGTTTACATTCCTTTGGACAAAGTACCTGCAGGTAAAGGTGTTAGGGTTCCAGACTGGTGTGAGGTGTCTTAAAAGAATTTTCAGTTTCTGACCCATCTCCAAGTCAAGGAGCAAAGTTTATTATAATTGTAATGCCAATTAAAGTGGACTAAGTTCCAAAAGAAATTAGCAAGAATCAGGGGCAAGAAGATAAATTTTTAGGAAAAAGTTTGAGAGACTAGGTACTTCATGTCATTAAGATATGTTAATTTTATGGTTTTTAGTAGTAGAGTTGGTAGAGTGGTTTGGTATGCATCCATTATGCATCTCATTATTATCTCAAAAACTTTATCCCTGACCAATAGATTGTTTCTGACAACCAGCAATGTTAGTACAACTGCAGCAGTCCCAAGGACTAGTTAGTTACCTTAGGGTTATAGCTACATCTTCCCTAGGAGCTATACATGACATTAAGGATATGATAGCCTATGTAGAAAGAAAAGAAATAAAAGAAAGCTGTATTGCCCAAATGACCAATTCATTTGAGTCCCCAGTGGGGCAACTCTCCACTCACAGAGGTTGTTTGTGTTTGTTTTTGAAGAGGACCATGACATTAGAGAGCAGATGTCATGACGTACAAGTGAGTTGGATTTTAGTGAGATGGGGTGTGCAAAAGTCACTTGCCTCACTTTCTTCTCTAGAATTATCTGGGTCCAATGGCAATATTAAATATCAGCAGAATTATTTTAAGTGTAAATGTGAATGGGATGAACTCTCCCATAAAACAGAAGCAGATAGCAGACTGGATTAAAAGCCAGAATCTTATATGTTGTTTACAAGAAATACATTTAAAGCAGAGTGATACATACAGAGTGAAGGTAAAGAGCTGGAACAGAAGCTACTATACTTCAGGTGAAGTAAAAAATTAAAAGCAAGGGATGTGGGAAAACTGGGACACTAATACATTGTTGGTGGAGTTGTGAATGGATCCACCCATTCTGGAGAGCAATTTGGAACTATTTTCAAAAAATTATCAAACTGTGCATACTCTTTGATCCAGCAGTATTTTCATTGGGCTTATATCCCAAAGATATCTTAGTGTAGTGCCACAGTTCTCTTTTATTATCCCAACTCAGTTTCCCAAAATTGTTATGCCTCGGTTTCCCTGAATTGTTCTGCCTCTGTTTCCCTGGTTGCAATCCCCCCTTTCTGGTCATTAAAACTGAGATCATTAGAACAATAGAGATCTAATACTCCAGAAGATAAAGACTCCAGATGGTCCTATCTCAGATACCTAATTGGCATTGTTTATATCTCTAAATTTCAGTCTTTCTGGTTCTAGTTGGATATCTCCTTAACTCCCAGTTTGTAAGAATTTGTGGTCCTACCCCCCCACCCTGGCAGCACTGGATTGATGGTCCCTGCCTGGAGATTCCCACTACCAAAGTTTGAACTCCACCCCACCTTCCCACCCCCCACCCCCACCTTTGTTTAGCTACTTAAGCTAAGAGCTATAAATATGTCATTGAGAACTCACATTTGATGCTGAATGCAATGGACATCAGCCCTGGGGGCAGCATGTCCCCAGCACAATCTCTCCCTCTCAGAAATCCAAATAAAATATTAAAAACTCTCTAATCTCTACCTTGCTTCAGTTTCTCCGGCATTAAAAAAAGGATGGAAAAGGGACCACATGTGAAAAACTGTGGCAGCCCTTTTTGTAGTGGCAAGAAACTAGAAACTGAATGGATGTCCATCAGTTGGAAAAGGACTGAATAAGTTACAGAATATAAATGCTATGGAACATTATTATTGTTCTATAAAAAATGATCAGGAGGATGAGAGAGGCCTGGAGAGACTTACATGAACTGATACTAAGTGAAGTGAGCAGAACCAGGAGATCATTGTACATAGCAACATCAATATTATATAATGATCCATTCTGATGAATGTGACTCTTTTCAACAATGAGATGATTGAGGTCAGTTCCAATGGTCTTGTGATAAAGAGAGCCATCCACACCCAGAGAGAAGACTGTAGGAACTGAATGTACATCACAACATAACATTCTCATTCTTTGTTGTCCACTTACATTTTGTTTTCTTAGTCATTTATTTTTTAAATGGATTCTTCTCGGCCCTCCAGAAAATCTCTCCCTCTCAGAAATTAAAATAAAATATTAAAAACTTTTTTAAAAAATGTTATTTCTCTTGTGCAGCAAGAGAATTGTATAAATATGTTTATACTTATTGCATTTAACATATATTTTAACATGTTTAACATATATTGAATTGCTTGCCATCTAGGGGAGGGGATGGAAGAAGGAGGAGAAAATCTGAAACACAAGGCTATGCAAGGAAGGGTCAATGTTATCAAATTATCTGTGCTTATATGTTTTGAAAATAAAAAGCTTTATTTTTAAAAAAAGTTATGTATCAGGGTGACTTTTTTGATTGCTGAAATTCTAAGTTATCTTGGGGTTTACAGGCTAGATTTCTTTAGGTAAGGATCATGCCTTAAAGCCCAAATCACCCTGGCTCTCATTGATTGGCCAAGAATAAGTCCCAGGCTAAGTTCCAGTTAGTCATTGTTTGGGCATTGATTGAATGCAAATAACAATTTTTCCTGTTTTGGCTAGAAACCCTGAGGGTCTCCCTTGTTGGTGTGTGTGTGTGTGTGTGTGTGTGTGTGTGTGTGTGTGTGTATGTGTGTATATGTGTGTGTGTTGTGTTGTTTCTTTTTTTGATTAAGTAAAAGAAGTCATTTTCTGCCTCATTTCTTACCTAGCCTTAATCAATGAATGGACATTGTCTCAGTCAAACTGAGACCTGTTAAAGACCTTACCTTAAAAAGACTTAACGTTTCCCACTGCCTCTAAGGCCATCCTGATTCATCCTGATCTAAATCTTGCTATTGGATCCAAATAACTCTGGAGAAGAAAGTGAAGCTGGTGATTTTGCACAGAACCATCCTTACTTAAATTCTACTCACATGTGATGGCTTCACCTCTTTGATGTCATGGTCCTCTTGAGAACAAAGGACAAACAACAAGATTTGCAATAATTTTTTTCAATGGGTCAGGGTTTTCTTTCATTTATTAATTTCTTCAGCTTTAGTTCCTGGATTGGGACTTTGTGCCAGTGATAGTTGTATGCTTTTGTGCTGATACACTTTTGGGTAGAAGATGCTTGGCCTTCTTTGATTTCACTTTGGATTCTTTTAAATTGTGGCTATTGCTCAGGATTTCCATATTATATCTCAGAGCTTTTTCAGGGGACCTTCCATTTCTGTTGCTTATAAATACAGAGCCTATAGTGTGTCTGATTATCCACTGGCCAATTGTAGAGACCACTAGCTTGTTTACCTGTCCTTGTGCTGATGGTAGGGCCCATGGGTAATTTCCTATTGACTTCTGGTTGATTTTTTGGGCACTTTTGGGGTGAAAGAAATCATTTACTATAGTTTCTCATTGTATCTTTTGATCATCATTTGATCTAGTCTGAATTTATCTGTATAGTATTTGCTCTTTGCAATAAGCAACAAACTGTTGTACTTCAGTTTCCCTATTTGTCCTGCCTCAGTTTCCCCAATTGTTCGACCTCAGTTTCCCTGAATTGTTCTGTCTCAATCCCCCTTGTTGCACCCCCCCCCCCTCCTGACTATTAGGACTGATATAACTTAGGGCTGGCAATTCTAGGATCATAAACTATAAATCACAGATAAGGGGAATATCTTCTATTTCAGACATCCTGGCTCCTAAGTCTTCTTAAGTTATTAAGAAATTATGGGCCTACCTCCAACCTGTCAGAACCAAATTGATGGTCCTTAATTACCACCCTCACTAGTGTTCAGACTCCACCCCTTGCCTTTGTATCCCCTGATCACTAGAGCCATATAAAAATCATTGGAATCTCACATTTGATGCTGAATTCTTTGAGACAAAAGTCCAATTCAGCCCTGGGAAGACAAATGGATTCTTCTCGGCCCTCCAGAAAATCTCTCCCTCTCAGAAATTAAAATAAAATATTAAAAACTTTCTAATCTCCATCTTGCCTCAGTTTCTCTGGCATTATGAGACAAGAAACAAGTATTTGTTAAGTGTTTAGTATGTGCCAGGCATGAGATAGGCAAGATAGATAATTGTAGCACTATGCTAGATAGTCACCTGTGTGAATCCTCCTGTCCAGGAACTTAGTTTAGTTGGAGATATAAGATGTAGACCTAAAGAATTAAATTATTTTGGTACTGTCCAGGAACTTAGTTTAGTTGGAGATATAAGATGTAGACCTAAAGAATTAAATTATTTTGGTATTTGTAGGTTTGTGATTTCTCATATATAAGTATTTCTTCCAAACCATATACTGCATAAGTAAATATCTCATTCTTTGTGGTTTTTGTCTATGTCCCATCAGTCTTTTTTTGGCTGGGATAGGGTGGAGAGGGGAGAAGGGAGAGAGGGAATGGAAATCAAACCAGTGATTAGTATAAAGAGTTCTCTATCAAGGCAAATCAGCACCATCTTCTTGGCATTTTACAGACTTAGAAAATTATTGGAATCAATGAAAGGTGAAGTGACTTGACCAATGTATAAGAGGGACTTAAACTCAAGCCTTCCTGGCTCCAAAGCTAGTACTTTAGCCACAGCACCACATTCCTTCTCTCTTTTAAGTCTTCTTTTAAGATAGAGGACCTATCTAATATACTAATTGATTTCCTTTAAATATTCTAAGATTTCTTGGATAGCATTGCAGCATTCTAGTTGTCTATCTGTTACTCCTCAATCTCCTTAACATGATTTGCCTTTTTTGATCCAAATGATTATATAATTTATGCCATTTCTTGTACACAAGTTGTTGTTAATATTAGTCACTCTTCTTAAACTGACCATGCTTCTTTCATTATATATTGAATTCTTTAAAACTGTCCATTTGTCATGTCTATCCAAGATATATATGTGTTGTTACATATTCTAGTCAGCCAGTAGGTATTCATCCACTAGTTTTTGCCTGTATGGTTAGGCTAAGCCCTTTTGATAATTATAGATCTTTTTTAAGAGACTTTATATGATTTTGTGTCTTGAAGTAGTTAGCATAATGTCATCTCCCCAAAAAAACATCTGGAGACAATCAACATTTACTTCCATTTGGACGATATACTTATTAGTCTCATGACAGTGGCAAAGTAGGTGATTTTTTGTGCTGATCTAAAACCAGTTGGTTTTAGATAATACAGGTTAAAACCAAAGAAAGGTATGCTCCTCACCCTTCATTATATAGATAAATTAATCATCAATTTATGGAAAGGGGCAATCACACCCAGTTCTTTTAATTTCTTTCTGAAAAAGACCACAATGTCAGTGGAAGACTGGGCTGTAGTCACACTAATAATCACAAAGAGTGTGGGGGCAAAAATTACAAAGGGACAAGAGGGTGAAAGGTGTGCAGAGGCAGACAGCATGGCGATGCAGGCAGCATAAGGAAGATGATAAGGGAAGAGGCAGAGAGTATCATTCATGTAACCATGAATCAAAGTTGGGAATACTAGGCAGCATGGATCCCATGGAGATGGAAAAGTTGGAAGGAGGAAGGGTTGTTCGCAGGAGTTTGAGGTCTCCTTTTTCTAGGGTTTTGGGAGGAACCAATCTAATCTGTGCCACCTTGGGGTTGTTTCATTAACATATCTAGTCATTTCAAAGTTGTCAAATTAACAGGCCCAAATTATCTCACACATCATCATTACTATTTGGTGATTTGCAAGTCTTTACTGTGGAGGTCTGGAATTTGTTTAGGATTTACATATCATAGGACCAAAAGACCCTGACAGAAAAGCCTAAATAGATTTCCCTGGTTCAGCACACATTGCCAGTATATGCTTTTAGCTTAATATATGATACAGTTTGTACATTATGATCTTTAGAAGAGTCTGTACTTGATGTCTAGTTTCACTTTTGCAATCTTAGTTCCTACTATTGCCCTTTTATAGTGGTTACTTTACTATACTGACTAAAAATATAGGGTGGAAGTCAGAGACAACAGAAAAATATAATTTTAACACAATAGGTATTAAGGGTTGGATCTAGATACTACTTTTCTCATATCAGGTTTTCTGTCTCCTTGTTTAATACCCTTGATTTCACCCTTGTTAGAGTTGCTTTCTTTGTGCATGTAATGAAGGGGGAACCCAGGAGCCTCCCAGACAGCAATGGCCTCTAATTTACTTTGGCCTGAGGACAAAAAAACAAACAAAAAAGCCAAAACGGATCCAACACTGCGTTCTTTGAAATCTTTTTAATACAAATTATAAAAAAAAAAAAAAAGCCCACATCAGTGAAATGTCTTTATCAGAAAACTATGTTGAGGAATATATACATCTTTATCTCTCAATTTATAATTTATCTCTACCTATTTTACAGTATCACTACTGTCTGTCTTGCTAATGTTTTCTCAGCCACCAAGATTTACCCTTCTCAGAACAGGGCCACAATGACTGTGCTTTGCAACCTTGTCTAACCTCTGCTGCTTAAGCAAGATTGTTGGATACTTAAGATCTCAGAGAGGAAGATTTATTAGCCTTTCTCAGAAAAGTATCTTAATTCTCACAGTTATTCCTATTCCTATTCCCTGATGAAACTAATGCCTGGTCTTTTCTTTGTAATCATAATGGAATATAACCAAATTTTGGCTTCAGAAGACTGGTTCTATATTTTGACTGGAGAGTGACTTTTTTTTTTTTTTTAAACATGTTACATCGTTTTAGAATTGTGACTTTCTGTCACCACTAAAATAATGCTCTGTTTATAACTTTCACCACCTAGTTCTGACCTACCATTCCAGTATCTCTGTATGTTCACATTATATTCCACAAGATATAGCAGAGATAAGGCACTCCATGCTTTATTCTTGTGCCTTTGCATTGACTGTCCCCCAAGGCTTGTATACTTGCTCCTCATTTCTGCCTCATAGAATTCTCTCTCATTTTCAAAACACACCTTAGTGTACCTAAATGCTTTTTTTCTGCTAGTGCCTTCTTCCCCTTTAGGATTCTCTCTAATTCAACACCTTCTCTCCTCACTCTTACTTCAAGGCACAGTTAGATTTATATAATGCCTATAATATATACCAAGCATTGTACTAAAAATTATTTCATTTGATCATAATCTTGAGAGGTAGACCCCCATTTTGAGGAAACAGAAGGTTATTATTTGCACAAAGTCACAGCTAGTAATTGCAGCTGAATTTTAATTCAAGTGTTCTGACCTTAGATCTACCTTGCTGCTGCTAGGGTTCTTAGAGCTTGGTGCTTTAAAAGTTTCTGGGAACAATCCTCAAACAAGCAACATTCCTATCCTGGGAAAGATTATGAAGGAAATGTATGTGGAGACACAGCTTTAGGAAAAGGCTGCTATGAATGCATTTCAGAGGGGAAAGAAGCAGAAAAGACAGATATTGAAAAGATAGACTAAAGAGGTATAACGTTAGTGGGACCACACATTTCATTTTGGCAGCTAGTATCTTTGTGTCCACCAAGGCAAATAGGACACTTACAATCAGATCATGTGGCATGTTTGATCCATAATGAACTTTCCCCATCTCTGTATACATAGGGATAAGTTTTCTTCTTGCTATCTAATGAATAAAGCAAATTTACTCTAAAGTTATGATCAGTCATAATTTTTGATTTGTGTGTTTCATTACTTGGGAACATAAAAATGGTCAAAAGATAGTGAAATAACAAATTTTAGAGAGATAGAAGCCCAAAATATCCTATTTAAAACATTAGGATCCTAGCTGTGCAAGCCTTTGAGCAAAGTATGGATTTTAAAAATTTGTATGCATATTAAAAGAAAGGAAAGCTGAATCTGGTATTTCTGCCTTTAGACTGATGTAAATTAGTAACCATTGTTATTTAAGAGGAGGCTGAGATACCTGGTCATGTGTAATTGAGAAAAAAATAAAAATAATGTTAAACTTTTTTTTAAGAAAATTATTCTTAGTGATGACCTAACTTTTTACCGAATTGTATTTTAACCACTTAAAATATCATGCTGTCATATATGTCATCCTCAGCATTAGAATCTGAAGACTCACTATATCTGCCTGTATTGCTGGTATTTCTTTTTTTTTTTTTTTTTTTTTAATTTAATAGCCTTTTATTTACAGGATATATACATGGGTAACTTTACAGCATTAACAATTGCCAATCCTCTTGTTCCAATTTTTCACCTCTTACCCCCCCCCCACCCCCTCCCCTAAATGGCAGGATGACCAGTAGATGTTAAATATATTAAAATATAACTTAGATACACAATAAGTATACATGACCAAAACATTATTTTGCTGTACAAAAAGAATCAGACTCTGAATTATTGTACAATTAGCTTGTGAAGGAAATCAAAAATGCAGATGTGCATAAATATAGGGATTGGGAATTCAATGTAATGGTTTTTAGTCATCTCCCAGAGTTCTTTTTCTGGGTATAGCTAGTTCAGTTCATTACTGCTCCATTAGAAATGATTTGGTTGATCTCGTTGCTGAGGATGGCCTGATCCATCAGAACTGGTCATCATCTAGTATTGTTGTTGAAGTATATAATGATCTCCTGGTCCTGCTCATTTCACTCAGCATCAGTTCGTGTAAGTCTCTCCAGGCCTTTCTGAAATCATCCTGTTGGTCATTTCTTACAGAACAGTAATATTCCATAATTTTCATATACCACAATTTATTCAATTGCTGGTATTTCTAAACAGTTGCAGGAGATAAGAGATACATTATTCTCATGATGCGTAGTGTTAAGTTCATTTAAAATAAGTGACAAATCCATAACATTTTAACATAAATACATTTTCAATGAAAAATGACTTTTCAAAAAAGAAGATAGTATTGTGCATATTTCTGCAAATCTTATGTCTGACTTAACAGATTAATGGCTGGATTCTCTTAGTTATTTCTACATTTATTCTGTTAAAATTTGATTATTTGGTTGAAGAACATGAAGAAAATCCAGCCCCACACAGATATGTATTTGGAAACAGAAGAAATATTTTAATTGACAAATAATAATAGTTATGAAAATAGTTTTGACTTACTGAACCACGATTTAAGTATGACTTCTCTAAAGCTACAATCCTATAGTGTGTGTCTCAGTTTCCTTATCTCTGTAAAATGAGGACAATAATACATGGGCAATTTTTAGGCTCTCATATGATATATGTAAAACATTACAAATTTTAAAATCACATTGACAATGACTTATTGAATACCTCCTGTGTACCAGACACTGTTCTAAATGTTGGGGATACAAAGAAAGAGCAAAAAAAAAAAAAAAAGTCTCTTGTTTTCAAGGAGCTCACAGTCTAATAGAGAAGACAACATACAGGATATATTGGAGACAGTTTTAGAAAAAAGACACTAAGATGGAGAATTGAAAAAGACTTCTTTTAGAAAGTGGAACTTCAGCTGAAAATTGAAGAAATCCAGAAGAGCCAGGATTTAGAGATGGGAAGGGGGGCAGGGAAGAGTTCCATGAGCAACAGGCGTGAAAATGCTGAAGTCCAATGGAGAAGTGTGCAAGAAACATCAGAAGAGGAAAGTGTCCCTAGATTATATAGTACATGAAGGATAGGGATCAGAGGATGTATGGTATAAAGAGTCTAGAAAGGTTGGAAGGAAAATAACTGTATGGACATGTATACATATATTGTATTTAACTTAAATACTTTAACATATTTAACATGTATTGGTCAACCTGCCATCTGGGGGAAGGGGTGGAGGAAAGGAGGGGAAAAGTTGGAACAAAAGGTTTTGCAATTGTTAATGCTGAAAAATTACCCATGCATATATCTTGTAAATAAAAAGCTATAATAAAAATAAATAAAATTGACCAGCATTAAAAAAAAAAAGAAAGAAAGAAAAAGGTTGGAAGGGGGCAGGTTATTGAGGGCTTTAGAAACCAAACAGAGAATTTTTTATTTAATCTTGGAGGGAATGAGAAGCCATTGTAGTTGACTGCCTGTGATTGAAGGTTTGGGTTTTTTTTTTTTTTTTTTTTTTTTTTTTTTTTTTGCAAGGATGAATGTTGAGAATTATCTGTGCATATGTTTTGAAAATAAACAACTTTAATTTAAAAAAAAAAACAGTTTAAAAATTAGAAAAAGAAAAGTTTTTTTGTTTTTGTTTTTGATTTGTTTTTTTAAGTTAAATAAAGATTTATTCTTTAAAAGCCAATGGAATGGAGGAAGGACTGAAGCTTTAGGAAGGAAAATCAACCAACAGGCTTTTGTAATAGAGGTAGGGTTCTTAATAAGAATAGTTGGCAGTAAAGGAAGAGAAAGATGCCTCTGTGAAAGATAGGATGAAGATAGAATCAATCAACAGAACTTGACAACTAATGAATAATGAGAGGTAAGAGAAGGAAATTGAGGATGAAATACCAAGATCGCGAAACTGGATGATTTTTAAAAGTTGATGGTACTCAATATTATAAGGTGGTACCCTAGTGGGAAAGTTATAAAGTAGGGAGGATTTATGGGGGAAATGATTTAGATTTTGAAGACGTTGAGTTTGATGTCTACAGGACATCTAATTTAAAATATTCATTAGGGTAGGTAGTTGGAAATATAAAATTGGATAGACAGATCTGAGAATCACATGCTTAGATGTGATACTTTGAAACCATAGGAACTCAAAAGAATCATTAACTGAAATAGTATAGGAGAAGAGGAGACAGTTCAGGAAAAAGCCTTGGGGGACACATGATTAACAGTCACTTGGCAGGAGAAAGAACTACAGTTCCCAGGAAGAGGAAACAAGGCAGGGTTTCACTTCGGGAGAAATAACCATACCAAGTGAAAGACTTCCAGTATAAAAAGATCGATCAATCAATAGGCATTAAATATCAACTATGTTCTAGGCACTGATCTAGATGCTGAAGATACAAATAAAAAAAGAAAACAAAAAAGTCATAATTTATATGAAATCCAACAAAGGAGACTGAATAGTCAGACATATAGGAGGAAAATCATGACAAAGCAATGTAATAAAAACCTAGACAGAAGAGGTGAAAGATTACAGAGAGATCAAGGAGAATGAGGACTGAGAAACATCCATTAGGTTTGGCAATTGAAATCATTGATAACTCTGGAAAGAATAGTTTTAATTGAATGGTGAGTTCCGAAGCCATTCTTCAGCAAATTAATAAAAAAAAAAAATGAGAAGGAAATTGTCAATGATCACCTTCTCAAGGTATTTTACCCACTAAAAAAGGGATATAGTAGTTAAGAAGGATAGACCAAGTAAAAGTAGGACCAAGTAAACAGTA
This sequence comes from Sarcophilus harrisii, assembly GCF_902635505.1. NCBI lineage: Eukaryota > Metazoa > Chordata > Mammalia > Dasyuromorphia > Dasyuridae > Sarcophilus > Sarcophilus harrisii. The sequence continues at coordinate 271,863,355 of NC_045429.1, forward strand.
GGGAAGTAACGAGTAAATCATGAGAGTTGGGATAATAAAGGGATCAATCTGCTGGAGAAGGTGGAATTAGATAACTTGTACATGTAGAGCAATTTGTTCTAAACAAGTAAAAGGGCTACTTATTCATGTCAGGGATAAAGAAGATGAAAGTAAGCAGAAGGTATCTAAATGATGTGAAATGAGAATGGGAATAAAACTTCAGTTAATGGTCTCAATTTTTTCAGTGATATATGAGGCAAGATTCTCAGCTGAAAGAGAGGTAAAGGAAGGGGAGCTGTGGGAGGTTTGAAGAAGGATAAAAAGATTTGGAAAAGCAGCCATGGTGAGTTAGTGAATCTCTTGGGGAGCATAAAGAAATTGCATTGCCATAGTGAGGGCATATTTGAGATTATGTAACGAATTTATAGTGGATCCAGTCCACCCAGTTTTGTGATTTTCTCCAGCTTTGTTCGTTAGTGTGTTATTAGGAGAGAAAATAGTGGATGGTTGAGCCATATAAATATCAAGTAGTATTATAAATTTTGTGCCTTATTCAGTAATTTTACTTTTGTTAAATGTGTGTCTCTGCAATTTGATATATTTGGTGCTTTGTGTAAGATAGTCAAGCTTTTTGCACAAGTGCAAATTTTTGTGCAAGCTTTTTCTGAAAAAGCAAGGAAGCAATGTAGTTTCATAAGATCATATATCTAAATCTAGATCTAAAAAGGAACCGTAGTGGCCATCTAGTCCAAATCCTTCATTTCACAGGTAATAAAATTGAGTCCAAAGAGATTAAATATGTTGTTAATTTGTTTTCTTCTTACTTTCATGACCTTCCAGTTATTTTCTATGTTGGTGCTGACAATACCATCCCAAATGTTCCCTGCCATCTTTGCTTCTGGTGCTTTTCTTTCACCACCCAGAACTTAGCTATCCTGAATTTTGTTCTTTCAAGTAGCTCTCTAGTACCTTACTGAGTCTAGTTAATCTATAGATGTTGGTGTACTTAACAGAACACTAGAATGAGAGTTGAGACTTAGGTTCTAGTCTCATGACTGACATTTTAATTATCCTTATGGCATTGAGCAAGTCACTTTCTGATCCTTGGTTTCCTTATAATTAAAAACAGTTGAGTGATGAGATATCTAAAGTATTAGTTCCTAATTTCTGTAATTTTCTGATATTAACTCATGGTAAAGAGTTAACAGTTAATTAGCTTATACTAGTTAGTTACCCTTTCCAGATAGTCATTTTAACAAGGGCTTTCAGTCTCTTTAATTCAAAGAAAAATATGGTAGACATTTCAGTTGTCCTCACTATCCTGTGATGGAGATAATGAATCTATAGATTTTTTTTCCTACAGAACTAGCTGTGAAGGAAGTACTTTAATAGAAATATTTTGGTTATGACTAGTTCTTGGGAGATGAGCAATAAGCTCATTACAATAGTGTAAACTTATGGTGAGCATATAGGGGATGCAGTTTAAGTCTTGCATAAATTTTAGGTCCTTGTTATTATAGGTGGATATTTTCTATATACATCCTACCAATAGAGTAGCTGCTTGGAATATTCTTAAGATGGGAGGCAAAGTATGGAAAGACAACATCTTCAGAACTCTTTCTATCCTTGATTTAATGGATCCCTATTTTTCTTTCTTCTTTAAACCTTCTCCTACCACTAGGATAGTGCTTTACTAAGCTGATAAAACCATCATAAACTCAGAAGCTGATTCAAGTATTTCCCTTATATCTATGCTGTTTTGTGCTATTATAGATTTATTTTTAATATTTTAATTATACCTTATTGTACTTACATTGTAGAGATTTTAGAGCACTTTTGGTAATTGTTGTTTGGATTTAGAAATATATTTTTCTAAAAAATAATTTCCTGTCCATCTCTAAATCTTAATTCCATAGATGGATTATTCATATAAGATAAGCCTCAATTTCCTATCCAAATTATTCTAGTATTGTTAATGCAATTTCATTAGTTAAATCCTCAAAATACTTGGAGGGGAAAAGTGGATCACCACTAATCCAGCCTCCCTGTAGATTTTATTGTAGGTAGAAGTGAGATGATCCAAGAACTTCTATACTCAAGTTAATAAACCAGGTAGAGGGAATAGTTGACCAAGATAATAGTAGGCATCAGTGGGGACAGTAATTCATATTTATATAGTATATTTTTAGCTTTGCAAAGTACCTTTCTTGCAATAACTCTTTGAGGCAGGGTAATTCAAGTAATATTTTCCTTGTTTTTATAAATAACAACACTGAGTTTAGAAATTTAATCTCTTGCCTTTGGTCACCGAAAAATTAAGTATCAGAATTAAGATTTGATATCAGGTCTTCTGAAGCCAAATGCTTTTTTACCTTTGTACCTATACCATAATATCCTGATGATTCTCTTCATTTCTCTCCTCCCTGATTCCTTAAAATACATAAATCATATATTCAGAACCATTATCAAATATTGAATAAAATATTCTGCCAAAGTGGAAGAGAAAATATTTTAAAATTAGCCCTTTTGTCTTCACAGCCAGGCTAGACCAGGAGCTAAGGAGGAATTTCAGGAAATTCCTTAACACTAAATTGAGCTGACTAAATTGAGCTGGCTAGCCATAAATTTGTTGAGTAGTACAATTTAAACTTTCCAATAACTTAATAATATTATTCAGTAAAGAAAAAGAGGACATAATCCTACCCGAAAGAGTAAAGTTAAATGTTCACCTGCCTGTCTTCATGGATAATTCTAAAAAAGGCATTAAAAATCAAATGAGAGATAAAAAAATATATAGAACAATCCAAGAAAAACAAGATTATGAAAAGAGAGTCAATCAACTAGAAGAGGAGATTCAGAACTTTAAGAAAGAAAATGACTCCTTGAAAATTAGAATTGGGCAAGGGAAAGCCAAGAGAGTTATAAAAGGCCAAGAAATAATAAAACAAAGAACAGCAGATCTGAAGAACAGATCAGAAAAAGAAAACATAATAATTGAACTCCCTGAAAGCGATGATCAAAAAAAAAAGAATCTATACAAGAATATAAGAAATAATTAAAGAAAATTGTAATGTTAGAATAAGAGAGGAAGCTAGAAATAGAAAAATCCACCAATGACCACCTGAAAGAAGATCCTACAAGGAACATCATAGCCAAATTTCAAAATCCTTGGATCAAGAAGAAAATATTACAAGCAACAAGAAAAAAAAAATTCAGAAACTATGGAGCCACAATTAGAATCACACAAGATCTGGCAATAGCTACATGAAAAGGTTATAGGTCTTGGAATACTATATGTGGAAAAGCAAAAGAAATAGGGTTGCAGCCAAAAATATTATACCAGCAAAATTAAGCATAATCCTGAATGAAAAAGTGGATATTCAATAAATTTCCAGACTTTGAGGATTTTGTTGCAGAAAGACTTAATAGAAAATCTGATATAACATCCAAGAGAAATATAAGGTAAACATCAAAGACAAGTTTCAAGGGACTCAATAAGGACAAACTGCTTTATATATGGAAATGTAAGCCATATGTCTAAAATTGTCATTATAGTAATTGGGCATTTTGAAACAAAGATTGGGGTAGAACTGAGTATATGATTTTAAAGAAGAAAATCGTGTAGGAAAAGTGGTAGTATTTATCCTTCATTCCTGAAGAGAGCCATGACATCAGGGAGGTGATGATGCCATGACATGCAATTGAGTTGGATTTAAATGAGGGAGACTATGCAAAGTTGCCAGCTTCACTTTCCCCTCCAGAGCCATCTGGGTCCAGTAGTAACATATAGATCAAGATGACTAATGATGGCCCTGGATGCAATGAGAGACCTTGGCCTTTTTAAACTAAGGTCTTCAACAGGTCTCTGTTTGACTGAGATATCACACTCATTCAGTGATTAAGGCTAGGTATCATTTGAGGCAAAGAATTTCCTCTTTCACCTAGTAAAAATAAATGAATGAATGAATAAATAAATATGGGAAAGAAAGACCCTCTAAGTTTCTGGTGAAAGCAGAAGTTATTGCTATTTACATTCAATCTGAATGAATCAGGACTCAAATAATGACTAAATGAGACTTGGCCTGGGGACCTGACCTGTAGGTGACTAATCATTGAGAAGCAGAAGGGTTTTCAGTCAATCTGAGACCTGCTATAGGAAAAGATAAAAATAGTAAATATGTTATAGGTGAGCACAAGAATTAATACAGAGAAATTAGATAAAAGGAGGTAGGGAATGGGTTAAAGAAGGAATAATACATATATGTAGATATATATGTATCTATATTGATTATAGACATAAATGTGTGTACATATATTTATCTAGAAAGGTATAAAAGTCTTCTAAAATTATAAAGAGGCAAGAGAATAATACAAGGAGGATAGTGTAGATTAAGGAAATAAGATAAGGTATGTAAATTCATGGGAATGGGAAAAAGATGGTGGGTAAAGGATAAAGAAGAAATCCTTGGAGGACAGGATAAGATAAGGGGATAGAAGTAAAATAGAGGTATCAGCAGAGATAGGAAATAAGAAATATATACATAATTATAGTAATAGTAATGAATTTATTAGGAAAAAAAGGCAGGGGTAGTAGACATTGTTCTCAAAGTTAAAGCTAAAATATTTAATCAAAAGAGAAAAATTGGGAAACTACAGTATATGTCAACCGTATTAATCAATGTTGTTTTAGACCATTTAAAATAACTAGATAGTATAGTATAAGGTTGGAATATTGCTGTGGTGTAGGTGTTATGCCACAGTTCTCTTTAACTGTTCTGACTTGGTTTCCCCTGAACTAGTTTCCTTTGTCTGTTTCCTTAGCTGTTCTGTTAATTCCCCTTAGTTGTAAAAACCCACTTTAGTCCATTAAGGTTGGGAATCGTTTACTCTAAGGCTTATATATTGCTAGCAAGATAAACAAGAGAGCAGAACTCCTGACCCTCCCCTGTCCTCAAGAATTTACAATATCCCTCTAAAATATTCCAAGATACCTCACTGATATCTTTTATCTCTGGGTATTCAGACATCCTGTCTCTGGGCTTTTAGGAGTTATGGTCTCCCCCCAACCTGACAGAAGCCTTCCCGCTTTTTGGAGGGGGAGGTCTTTGTCTCTAGGGTTATTTAAAGGAAGAGGCCGCTCTTATTGGGGGCTGCTTCATTCTTTGAGATGACAGCCCTGGGACCAACATGGATTCCTTGGTCCCAGTATATCTTTATCTCTATCTGACTGGATAATCTGAGACAAGAGTCCTGTCCAGCCAATTATACTCTCCAATTAATAAACTATTGAAAACTCTCTAATCTCTCTCCTGCCTCAGTTTCCCCGGCATTACATAGGAAGTGATGAATTGGTGAATTTAGGAAAATATGGAAAGATCTTAGATTTTTGAAGGATGGTGTTATCCATTTTCAGAGAAACAGGACAAACAAAAGCCTAGTATGGTCTCACATATAAATATAATTATACATGTGTGTGTGTGTGTATATAGAACTATATCTGCACTTAATTATAGCTTTTGGGGGGGGAGATATGGGGAAGAAAGGGGGAGAATATGAAATAAAAAGTTCATAACAGAATAAAAGAAAAACCTACAAAAAAGTCAAGATGGACAACTCTGATCATGGTGTACAATATTATTTAGGCTTTCTTGAAATGGATATTATATTTTTGAATTCTCTTCTATTTTGCTGTAACATGGCAATTTTTCTATTTTGTATTTAAGTTTTAAATATTTTTAAAGTAAAAGATGAGCTTGTTCTTATAGAACAATAATGTTTCATAACATTCATATATCATAACTTTTTCAGCCATTCTCCAACTGATGAACATCTTCCACAAGTCTTCAACATCATTGATGAACATGGTTTGTAGCAGTGGAAATATTAAAGAAGATGTATTACCATCTGATGCTGTACTGTAGGACCTTTCCACCCAACTTGCAGCTAAAAACCTCCTATATATGTATATCTATCAATTTATAATGTGAACTATTAGAAAGCAGAAACTGTCTGTCTTTAGTTTTTGTATTCCCAGCACTTGAGTAATTATGTAAATTGAGTGCTTAGTAAAGCTTTTTAATTCATTTAATTTCCAGGTTTCTCTGAATTCTTCATATTCATGAGAGCATACTGGTGTATTAGTTGGGGCTCTGGCCTAGAAATCTAGAAGACCAGAAGACCTGGGTCTTTGGATTTGAAAGGGATGAATGCCTTTTTCCCCCCCATAGAAATATGTGATGATTAAATTCTAAATTTGGCATAGCTTTATACTTAAGGTACATTATGATTTTAACAGGCTTTTGTGAGACATCCTGTTTCCATGGGGAAAGGCATTCTTAATTCCAAACAACTGACTTAGAAACAAACTTTTTGAATAGAATTGATTCATAAGGTAAGGACTGTCTGGGCTCGATATATATTTTTGGAATTTGTATAGCAAAACCTCAATCCTACTTCAAAGTAGATTAGAAGTAATCCCAATCTAATTTGAGGGAGGTAATCAAAATGTAATTGGATTTTAGAAACACTGGAGTTATTCATTAGAGAAATACAAATTAAAACAGCTCTGAGGTATCAACTCAAATCTATCAAATTGGCTAATAAGACAAAAAAAGGAAACTGATAAATGTTGGAGAGGGTATGGGAAAATTAGAACACTAATGCATATCACCAACCTACATATTCTGAAGAGTGTTTTGGAACTATACTCAGAGGACTATAAAACTGTGCCTACCCTTTGATCAAGCAATACCACTACTAGGTCAAAGAGATCATAAAAAATGGGAAAAGAATCCACATTTTCTAGCAGTTATGTTTATGGTGGCAAAGAATTGAAAATTGAAGAAGATGCCTATCAATTGTGGAATGGCTGAACAAACTGTGGTATATGAATGTAATGGAATACTACTATAGGAAATGGCAAGCAGACAGATTTCAGAAAAACCTTGAAAGATTTAAATGAACTGATGCTGAGTGAAGTGAATAGAACCAGGAGAACATTGTACAAAATAACAGCAAGATTATGTATAATGGTCAACTTTGATAGGCTTAGTTCTTTTTAGCAATACAAATGACCTAGGACAATTCCAAGAGACTCATGATAGAAAATGCTATCCACATCCCGAGAAATAATAAATATGAACGTAGACCCAAGGATATTATTTTCAGGATTTTTTTTTTTGGGGGGGGGGTTGTTCTCATGGTTTTTCCTTTCTGTTCTGATCCTTCTTTCACAATATAACTAATGTGGAAATATATTTAATATGATTGTATATATATAACCTATATCAAATTGCCATTTTGGAGGGGGAAGGGAGAGAAGGAAATAAAAATCTTTGCATGTAATTGGGAAAAAAAAATGGGGAGGGGATTTAGAGACATTAGCATTTATGGTGATATTAATCTGAAAATTCAGTATAGCCTGTAAATTTTAGATGATTTTAATTCCACCAGTGAAGGCTGATAATGATTCAAAGGGAAAGATGGCATATTTGTGATGGAACATGGAAGTTTTAGTAACAATGTATATAGAGTGGGTGGGGCAGTTTTAAAGAGCCAAGATTACTTCTTAATTTGTGGGTAAGGGAAAGAAGGGGAAAAATTGGAACAAAAGGTTGGCAATTGTCAATGCTGTAAAATTACCCATGCATATAACTTGTAAATAAAAAGCTATTAAAAATTAAAAAAAAAAATTTGTGGGTAAGGTATACTTCTTGAAAAAGGGAGAAAATAGTTTAGGGAGATCTGGGGGGGCAAAATTAATTGTAGAGTTTAGATAACTATCAGGAAAGTGGTTTATACCTAGTATTGAGGGATGGACCTAAAAACTTGATATAAAAATTTTTGTTCCCTTCATGATCAGAGTTGTTAAAAAATATGTGTTTGGCCTTGTACTAGTGAGAAAAGAGGAAGGAGGAAAGTGCAAATGGAAATAAAATTTAAAAAGTCAAATCTGTGAGTGAACTTTACATCTTTGCTAAATTTTAAAATGAATCTGTGTGCCAATACTTTATTTTGTGCATTATTTGTACCTAAAAAGTTCTGATGATGTAATAAAAAATGGATACTTTAAATTGTTGACAGTATTATGTTGAAAAAATGGCATAACAAGAAAAGTGTATGCTCCATGAAGGAAAAACACCATTTCAGGGAATCAGTTTTGGTTTAATTGCTGAAAATTACCCAGAGTACCAAAACTGACTATAGAGCCTTCTCTTTGGAAGATTGGCTTCCCTGTGCTCTTTTATCACTTTTTTGAGGGAAATTAGTTGTTTACAAAGAGTTGGTAAAAAGTAGTTTTTTGGCAAGTCTCACAGGGAAGTGTATCTTACAACATACTTAGAGAGAAATCCATATTTGTCAACAGATTTATGATGTCCAAGAGTTTACTTAGACCTCCTTCCTGCAACAATTTCTACTCAACTGAACTATTAGTAAAGGACAAAACCTAAATAGTAACAGAATAAAAATGTTTTAAAATTTGAGAATTCTTCTATAAACTTGTAAGAGAAAGCAAGCAATTTTTCTTTTTTCATTTTTTAAATAAATTTTGTTTCCACACATTATCCAATTCTCCATAATATAGAACCCATGAAATTAGTACACAAAGAAAGCCAGTCATGAGCTACTTTTCCCGTTTTACACATCAACATCCTCTGCATCATCCCCCATTCTTTCATTCTTTGCTTCAGCTTCTGATGAAGATATAACCGTTTTCCTTGCCAAAGCTCACTCCTCTCTTCAGCCCTTGTTCCTAGCTCCTCCCATCTCCTCACCTATCTTCCTATCTAAATCTCACTCCTGAGGTCTACTCTTACATCCTCAGCAGTCGTCTGAACATCTAGATGACATTTGGATGTCTTGCAAACAAGTGAAACTCAATGTCCCAAATACAACACCATCTTTATACCCCTAAACCTTACTTTCCCTCGTCTACTATTTTTGTTGAAGGCATGTCAGTACTTTCACAAACTCTTAAACTCTTCTTACCCCTCTATATCTAATCAGTTGTCGGGTGTTGTGAATTCCTTCTTCCATAGACTCTCTCCTTTTTTCCTCTTATTAGTCTTTTCCATTTGAAAAGACATCACCCTAATTTCAGATTAAAATCTGGGCCTGAGGTCAGACAACCTAGCTGGTAGTTTTGAATCTGCCTCTTAATCATTTAACCTTCAGAGACTCTATTTTCTTATAAAGAACAGTGTTGAATTCTTCAAAGTGTTTTCTAGCTCTCTAGTCTAATATGATTTGAAAATACATTGATCTGTGAGTAAAATTTTCAAAATTCTTTTTTCACAAAAGACTCTTATACATTTTCTTTATCTGCTTTGAATCTTCTGCCATCATGCCATTAAAGGCTTTATGGCTTTCCTCCTGGCCTAAAATAGAAAGTCAAAGCAATTGTTTCATGATATTAATAATACAATTAATAGTACAATTAGGACTTAAAGGTCCTAAAATAAACATTATAGTACATATAATATAATTTCACTTCACACAATTATAAAAAATTTCATAAGTTCCTTATTTTAATTCTACTTTTTTAGAATGTGATAACATTTTGGTATTAAAACTATTTTCCTCCCCTATATTGGAAAAAAGTATTATTAATAGATTGCCAGATTCATTATCATAGTATCATTTTACTTATTAAAATCCATTTTTTCCCATGCCTAAATTAATTTTTCCTTTAGAGTTTTCTGTGGTAGGGGTAATTCTAGACATGCATTGTAGAATTAAGAGTTAATAGATCCAACATTGGTACATATGGCCATGAGCAGAATCGCAGATGTTGATGATACCATATAATTAGTATTCTTTTATGTAAATGAAGGCTGTCAGCATGTTACCAGAGTGTCTAATCTTTTTCAGGCCAGAATTTATGCCACTTGGTCTTACACACAGAATTATTTCACATTCCTTAGTTTAAGAACTTGAAGGAAATTGATAGGGGGGTGAGGGGGTTTTGAAGGGGAAGGAATGGAAGATTCCCTTAAGGAGAACTCTTCCATTTAATTTTTCTTTTTTATAATTTCATGTTTAAGGGTAGATTTAGACAATTAAGACTGTTAGGAAATTTGATATGGAAAATAATTAGAATTAGCCAAGTAAAAGACAAATCAATTTCAAATTAGAATTTTTTAAAGGATGATTATGGTTGGTCAATTACCTCATGGAAACTTAGTCTGTAAGTTGAAAGCATCAAAACAAAAGACAAATTTAAAAGTTTGGCTATATCTTTTTAAAGCATTAACCATTTGCTAGTGTCATCTATACCAGGTTAATCATAATATGATTTTTTTTCTTTCCAAATGCAAGATATTTAAGAAGCAAAAGCTAGTTTTCTTGTGTCAAAGGTCTGTTCTTCCTTCCTCCTCCCCACTCTCCACCTTAGATCTATCTAGAGCGTATATGGCACATATCAATTTTTAGTTAATCTGCTTAACATATTAGAACTGTTGAAAGGCATCTTATCCTCCCCTAATTACATTGTAACTATGCTTCTTATAAGCTGACATTTGTGTTTGGGTTTCCTTTGGGTCATACTTCTGAATGCTGTTTTAAGCTGGAGTGAGAGGGGCTCATGGCAACTTTGGGGAATCTAAATGAAAAGATGTACATTTTACATGTGTAAAATTGGACTTGTCAGTGAGTGTTATACCATGTTTTGAAATACTGAGAGTATATGTAAGAGATGAGTAAATGCATTACTGGTTTTCAACAAAAGGCCATTCATCCCCTTTTTCCCTTTCATTTCTTGTTAAAGTTAATTGAAATGGTGGATTAAAGATTGTTTCTCATCATTTTTGAAAAATTTCCATTCTGTGATAAAATAGCAAAATACAAAGCTTAGTTACTACATCAAATCCACCTTCCATCCCTCCCTCTTTTCTTTCTGCCTGACTCAAAGCTAAGTAGTGCAATATACAACATCCCTGAGTTTTCCTGTGTGGATTTTATGCCATATGGCAGGTTAGTCAGTTACCACAACAGACTTATAATAGGGGAAAAGCATGTGTAGGAAAATGTGAGTGTGATCCAACGATTTTTATATTAGAAAATAAAATTAGGAAAAAAAATTCCATTGTGCCCTTTCCACTTGACAGATGTTCATGGAAAATGTGAGATGGTTTTGTATTTTTATTAATCTAGTTCTATTTTTCTTCAAGAAAAAATAAAAATAATAGCTGTTTCTCACAGTTATGTTCAAGGTATTACATTTATGGATAACTTACTCACCAAACTATTCTTTTCTCTATAGATTTTTGAAGCTGTGCTGTGTTTCATGTGATAAAAATCTCAGGACCAATTAAATTCCTGAAGACCTGCCAGATCCTATTGGCTAAAATGGGGATTTGCCAGGCCCCAGGTTCTGAATTACAAAGAAGAGGCAATACAAATATGACTCAGTGAGTACTGAATCATCAGAACAAAAAGAGAGGCAAAAGATCCTGAATAAAAAATAATTCATCCTAAGATGTTTGTGGGAAAGAATTTTGAGTAAAATTCCTTATTTGATTTCTATGAAAGCTTGTGTTCCTGAAAAAGGAATTAGATTGTTTACAAATCATAAATGTGAAAAGCATGAAGATTAAGATCGTTCTTTTGATTTTTTAAACTTTTTTCCCTTTGTTTAGTGAATGATCATTTTGATTGTTATACATAGCCAGCCTCTGAACTTGTACTGTTAGTGATAAGCAGCACAAAGTAAATATTTTCTAACAACTTTAGCCTTTCAAGTCATACTGTTCTGTTTGTTTGAGTAAGTCTAAGCTTGGATGTTTCATTACCTATGTGGTATATACATGCAATAAGTTTGAATATTTCTGAGACAAGATAGCTTTGATTTTAAACTTCAGTCTTGGCAGGCACTGAATACTTAAGACAAAGTAAAATGCTAAGGGTTGTGGGAAAATGTAAAAAAAAAAAAAAAAAAAAAAAAAGGAAAAAAATAGGAGCCAGTTTTCCAGCCTTAAGTTTATAATTTTAGTCTAGTTGAAACATAATATAAATGACTTAAAAAAATTAGCAAAATTTTAGTGAAAATTAATATATTAAAAATCTGTGAATACATGTGTTTTATGGGAATTAAAAGGGAAACTGTTGAGTTTTTAATTTTTTAAATATATGCATTCCCTCTGAACAATCTGAGATGGGACAATAAGAGAAGTAGGGTGTCTAAATTGTGGCAACGGTATGGGAACCCCATTTAGAAAAGATTGCAGTGGGGAGTAAGTAGGCCATCTGTTAACTATGGGATCTGTCAGCAGGGTTGAGCTAAAATGATGGGACAACAGAGAAGGTAGCCAGAGGTATCAACCAGAGAGAGTACAGAAGTAGTCATAGCCTTTTCCTTTTGACCTGAGTTCCCTGCCAGCAATGGGAAGAAAAGAGAGCTTTCCTGGAAAATGGAGGGGAGAAAGGAAGAAAGTTCCCTAGAACATGAATAGAAATCACTCTTTTAATATTTAATATGAAAGTTTCTTTTCTAATATATCACATGATGGGTTTTGTCCTTTTTGTAGTTCTTAAAAGTAGTTTTGAATTTCTACCCAGGATGTTTTATTAAAGTAGTTCTATGACAAGCAAAACTGATATGACTATGATAAAAAGTGAAATATTTCAGGCTTCCAAAATAATACCTACCTCCTTGCATTTGTTTACAAATCCCTTTTTAATTTTTATGTACATTAGCTGGAAGACTTGTATTGTCCCTTTGTTGTTCTTCCAATAATTAAAAAATAGATAACTTTTGTTTGAACAGTTAGACTCATCTAGTTCTCCTCTATTTTAACTATCTTTTCAGCCAAGATAGTGAAATTCCCCATTCTCTTTTACAGAGTATATAAGTATTCTTTTACAATAAGACATGCACATTTTACCTTGACTGGTTGACAGCCTGCCACTTTTGTCACTTTTAAGAACACGATTCTTAGAATTCTGGAAATAGGATTTTTTATTTTCAGATTAATTAGGATGAACCATCAAATTTTCTTCTGTTAAGAGATTTTTCTCTAAAAGATTCCTTTCTCTCATTTCTATTTTCTTGACTTCTGGAAAATACTTTGGAAACAATACCTAATTTTTTTTAAGGATCTTCCTCACAGAAGATTGTATTTGGAATACCTCTTGATTTTCCTGGTTCCCCTTTTTTTACATTTCTGGTACTTTTCACCATTGGAGATCAGTAATTGGAGAAAAGAAAACTTTTCATCATTGGAGATATAGAGGCTTTCACCAGTTCAGTGATCATTCAGATTTCTAATGCTTCTTCATGTGAATCACAGGTATATATCATATGATGGTGATCTCCATTTCCACCTCTTTTCTAAAGAACACAGTATACCTGATAAACCATTCACCTAGGTATTCACTCGAATTTCAGAAATTAAAATAAGCAATCGAATTATAATTTTAAAATTGAGCCAAAGGAATAGTTTCCCTGTTGTATCTTAATTACCTTTTTTAGGGATCTTAATCTCTTCACCATCATTCTGATACTATATAATTGGTTTACTGGTTTTTCAGGAGTCTTATTTTTGTGATGACCAAGAATGACAGAGCAGTGGATATTTTAATAAAAAGATCACACTCACACATCCCCCCAAAAAGAAAAAAGGAAATACTCTCCAAAATTTGTAACACTGAGGTGTAGTTATCTCCTTTCTCTCACTTTTTGTTTTTTTTTTTTTGGCCTTGCTTTGCCAGGTTAAAGGAGTGGAGACTTCTGTAAGACATGGATAGATGCAAACATGTAGGGCGGTTACGACTCGCCCAGGACCATTCTATCCTGAATCCTCAGAAGTGGCACTGCATGCAATGTAACACCACAGAGTCTGTCTGGGCATGTCTGAAGTGCTCTCATGTGGCCTGTGGACGATACATTGAGGAACATGCATTTAAACATTTTGAAGAAACCAGACATCCATTGGCTATGGAAGTCAATGATCTCTATGTGTTCTGTTACCTTTGTGAAGACTATGTTTTGAATGATAACCCTGAAGGGGATCTGAAACTGCTCAGAAGTACTCTCTCAGCAATTAGGAGCCAGAAGCAGGATCTGTCTGCGAGAAGTGGTAGGATGCTTCGGTCAATGGCTTCAGGAGAGGACGTGTTCCAACCTCAGCAGGTTCCTCAGGGACAGCCCCAGATGTTGACAGCTCTGTGGCACCGGCGTCAGTGTCTGCTGGCTAAAGCGCTGAGGATCTGGTTTGGAAAAAGCACGAGAGGCCAACAGAAATTGGAGCAAAGAAAGCAAATAGAGGAGTTGGAGAAGAAGAAGGAAGCTGCGAGGCAGCGGAGGCAGGAGATGAAGCGCCGCCTCCTTGAGGAGCTGGCCAACACCCCTCCCAGGAAGAGTGCAAGACTGCTTTCTCATGTTCACCAAGCAAATTTGATTCCCAGGAAATTCAGAGAGATAGCAACAAGTTCCCCTACCTCAAGAAGAGTGCAGAGTAGCAAATTTAAGCCGTTTTATTCCATCCGCCGAAAGCCAATGGTGACACCCGGTGTAACAGGTCTGCGAAACCTGGGTAACACCTGTTACATGAACTCTATCCTTCAAGTGCTCAGTCACCTCCAGAAATTCAGAGAATGTTTTTTGACCCTTGACCTCTGTGAAACGGAAGAACTGCTTGCCAAAACAGCCAATGGGAAGTCTCAGATGTCAAGTAAATTGGCAAATGGATCTCCTACTGATGAGTCAACAAGAAATGACAGAATTGAACCATGCAGTAGGCAGGGCTTACCTACTGGCTTGAATGGTGGGTCTTCCATAAACAGGAGCTTAGAACTAATACAGCCTAAGGAGCCAAGTTCAAAGCACATTTCTCTCTGTCATGAATTACATACCCTCTTCCGTGTTATGTGGTCTGGGAAGTGGGCCCTGGTATCTCCATTTGCCATGCTCCATTCTGTTTGGAGCTTGATCCCTGCCTTTCGGGGCTATGACCAGCAAGATGCTCAGGAGTTTCTCTGTGAGCTACTGGATAAAGTCCAGCAGGAGCTGGAATCAGAGGGAACCAAGCGTCGGATCCTCATCCCCTTTTCCCAGAGAAAACTCACCAAGCAGGTTCTGAAGGTGGTGAATACAATATTTCATGGGCAGCTGCTCAGTCAGGTAGGTTTCTTCATTCCCCCAACCCTGATACTGGTCAGTACCAGCACAGATATGAAATGGTTCTTGTGGGAACCTTGGGCAAGTTAACAGAATGAGGAAAGATCTGAGATTCATTATAATTGTGTTATTTTTAAGTGTGACATGGTGAATCAATGTATACTGTCTTGATGAAAACTACTACTCTTTCTACCACATTTTTATGTCATTTGCAATGTCACTAAATTTCAAATAGATGCCAGTGATGTTAATATTATTATTACATTAGCACTTCAGTAGAAATGTCATTTTCTCTTCTGCTGCGGATTGTACTCCATCCATACCATATAATGTTCTTGTCCATCTTTTCCTGTATACCCCTCAAGTAACCCACCCCACACATTAGATTCATGGCCTGATTTTGTGTGTGTGTTTATATTTTATACAACACTCAGGTTTCCAATCTCTGATTCTTATTACACAATCTATCATATTTTATTTATAAACCACAGATGGTTTGTCCACCTTTAGCCAGTTTTAGGAAATGATGAAGACTTCTTTAGAAGCCCTGGTTCCAAAATGGCTGGGAGAAAAGAAGTCTTTCCTACTTTGCTGGTCTGAAATTTTTCATAATAGCTACAACATAATCACAGACTGATAAAGAAATATGATATAATATTAACCATTCCAATTAAGGGCTGGGAAGACCTCAGGGAAATGAGCAAACAAATAATGTTTCTTACATATATGTTGGTCTCAAAATAAATGGATTGAATTAAAACAAAATTTTTAATGATATTTAGAAGGTGGGAATAAAAGCAACAACAGTATACCTAAAGAAAGTTAAATAATAGTTTACATATAAACTTTTTTTTTTATTATTATAGCTTTTTCTTTACAAGATATATGCATGGGTAATTTTTCAGCATTGACAGTTGCAAAATCTTTTGTTCCAAATTTTCCCCTCCTTCTCCCCACCTCCTCCCCCAGATGGCAAGTAGACCAATACATGTTAAATATGTTAAAGTATGTTAAATACAATATATGTATCATGTCCATACAGTTATTTTGCTGCACAAGAAGAATCGGACTTTGAAATAGTATACCATTAACCTGTGAAGGAAATAAAATGCAGGTGGACAAAAATAGAAGGATTGGGAATTCTATGTAATGGTTCACACTCATTTCCCTGAGTTCTTTTCTGGGTGTAGCTGGTTCAATTCATTACTATTCAATTGGAACTGATTTGGTTCATCTCATTGTTGAAGAGGGCCACGTCCATCAGAATTGATCATCATATAGTATTGTTGAAATATATAATGATCTTCTGGTCCTGCTCATTTCACTCAACATCAGTTCATGTAAGTCTCTCCAGGCCTCTCTGAAATCATCCTGCTGGTCATTTCTTACAGAACAATAATATTCCATAACATTCATATACCACAATTTATTCAGCCATTCTCCAGTTGATGGGCATCCACTCAATTTCCAGTTTTTGGCCACTACAAAGATGGCTGCCACAAACATTCTTGCACATACAGGTTCCTTTTCCCTTCTTTAAGATCACTTTGGGATAAGCCTAGTAGTAATACTGCTGGATCAAAGGGTTACATGTAAACTTAAATGCATCAAAGTATCTATGAAAAAAAGTTACATTATATTTTAGTATTTTCCCAAGGGAAGTTTAAAAAAAAATGCATGTGCCAAACACTGAGTGAGGTTCTATAGAGGAGATCCTAATATAAATAAGAAGTGAGTTTCTTGTCATGAAAAAGTGTATCATTGGGAGTGAAATAACAAGATCCCTTAATAGTTTACTCAAATTTACCTAAAATTGGGAGTTTTTAAGCGCTATTAAAGTCTTTGATGTGCAGAGGAAGAAGACTATGGATGTATGGAACACAATATCAGATTTGACTAATTATATTTTAGGAAAAGTATCTTTTTTATTTGTTTCAAAGAAATGCTCACTGGGTATGGGACGAATGAATAAAGTTTATAAAAAAAAAATGTTATCATGTTTTCTGTGTCATAAAATCATGTATGTGGTTATACATGTGAATAATTCCTTAGTCATTTGTACTTTTGCAACATAGGAAGAACAGTATTGTTCAGTGTGTGTCATGTGGTCTATAAAAATTAATAACCAGAAAGGCCTATCAGAGAAATAATGTGCTCTCTAGATTTTTAATTACTTTTTTTAAAATTTTGATGTCACACCTCTCCCCCCCACCCAAAAAAAAAATCCACATGATTTGATGGCATGGTAATTTAGATGACTTTTTTGTATGAGCAAAATTTATGTCAGATGTAAGAGAGTGATATAATCTGCATATAAACCTTTCACTTCCTAGGTCACATGCATCACATGCAATTACAAATCTAATACTATTGAGCCCTTCTGGGATCTGTCCCTGGAATTCCCTGAGCGTTATCATTGCATAGAAAAAGGGCTTGTGCCTTTTAATCAGACTGAGTGCATGCTTACGGAGATGTTGGCCAAATTCACAGAGACGGAGGCCCTGGAAGGGAGGATCTACGCATGTGACCAGTGTAACAGTAAGTGATATGTTCTGAGTGACAAGAAGTAACACAGGTTAAAAAGCCAATAAGAAGTGATCAGAATACCCTCTTTTAGCTAAAAGTAAAACTTTTGATATTAACTTAGTACAAAACTTCATCATATTTGGAATTTTTCTTCAACTTTGGTTCTTTATTAAAAGCAAATTTATGAAAGTTCTCTAAACTTTTTAAAACAATATAAGAGTGTTATGTCTTGTAATGTTCCCCCATAGGCTTCATTAGATTCAAATATTCCTAATATTATAAGATGCAACTTGTATAATAGATTTGCACAATGCTTTACATATATATCTGAACTCTGTGTGGTGTGGTAGGTGCTATTATTGTTATTCCCATCTTACAGATAAACTGAATCAGACAAAGGTTAAGTTATTTACCCAGGTCATACAGTTAAAATGTATGAAATTTTAAACTCAACTTTTCCTGAATTCAAGGCCAGCACATTCTACTTACCTAGGTTTTGTTAAAATAGTTATTTTTTCCTTTTTATTTCAGAAGATGGCTCCTCAAGGAGGATGGAGTGGGGAGAAGAGGGAGGGAAACAGTGTCTTTGGAAATTAAAATACTTTTTAAAATGAAAGAAAAATGTAAATACATAACAGGGCCTAGGACTTCACTGAAATTCTAAGACATATGGTAGAATGATATTGTTTATTAGTTTAAGTTGAGATTTCTGATATAATCATTAGAGATGCTTCAAAAAGGATTTATGAGTGCTGTAGCCTAGCTGAAGAAAGAGAAAGGAAGAATCTTTCATTTAAAAAAAGTGGGGGTTTGGGGAAAATTGAGGTAATTAAATGAAGAAATTGACCTGAAATTGAAATGGTTTTTGAAAACAAATTGGCTTGTTTTCTGAGGTTTTGTTCTGAATGTTTCTGAATAGTTGATGGTTTTCATAGGTATTATAAGAAGTTTATTTTCCCCATTTTGTAATTTGGATTTTTAACCATATGATTGTAAAGACTCACTTACTGTACCAATTGAGACAGTTCTCCTGATCGAACAGCATGGCAAGTTCAGGTTTAGTCTTTCATCAATTTAAAAAGAATAATTAAAAAAATAACATTATGGGAAAATCTGAAAACAGATTTGTTAAGGCAACTCTATACTACTAGGTGAAGAAAATTCTATATTAATGCTAAATATATTTTTGTATAATTTTTAAATCAGAGGGGTAATTTATGGACTTTAAAGAATTAGGGGAAAAGTCATATAACAGTATCATTTCACTGGTTAAAAATCATTAGCCATAAAACACACCCATGCTTATTCATACTGAGTTTTGGAGGCAGATTTTAAAATGTCCAGGATGGGAGCAGCAATATTCTGGCTGCTTTCTTTAAAAAAAAATGAATCACAATATAGCACAAAATTTCTTAATGGTTTGGTTCTGTCTGATTGACATACGTTGGACATAATATTTAGGAAAAGATTTTTATAAAAGCTCACATTTAAAATTATGATTTCCATTACCCAAACCTGTTATACAAATTTTCATTTATTTTGTTTAAAAGTGTGGGGGGGCGGGGAGGTAGGAAAGAAAACCCATAATGATGGGAAAGATGTGTTGATCTTTTAACTTGGGATTGTCCATAAATATCAATATTCTATCTTTCTCTAACACTGTAGCATAACAAAAGGAATCCAGAACTGATACATTTTGATTGAACCTGAATTCTCTCTCTTCCTTGTGATTGAATTAAATCTTATTTCAGGTGATCAAAAATCAGTTCTTGATTATTAATCATAAGGTGAATGTATTGGTCCTTGCCAGAGTTCCTAGGCAGAGCAGCAATTTAATCTTTCAGAAATTTCAGATTGAAATTTTCTGGATAATAAGATTGCAAAACAAGGTCATGTTGGTTAATTTTCAGAACATTTATTCCTCCATTTCTTATTCCTTATATATCACTGTTGCCCATCATTGCAAGGGCATTTCTTGTAATTCATTCATTCTGCTGCAGTCTGCAATGAGATCAACAGCAACTCTGTAACAAATAGTTATTGTAATAACTAGCTTATGATAAGTTATCTGGTTACGATTTGCCACACTTGGTGGTGTGAAACAGATGATATGGCATGACAGCAGAAATGTTCGTCTTTGCAGATGTGGAAGCCATGTTATCAGTAACTCAGATAATTAGGAGGCACTATGGGGAAACCACTCAACTAATTTCACATTCCCTCTCCATACACATATTTAATTAAAATAACAGAAGCCATCAGCAAATGGTTACAAAGATGACTTCTGATGGAAATTAAGATGCCCTTAGTTGTATGACTTATCTCCTGAAATATTGCAGTGCATGTCACTACATGATCCAACAACTTTACATGCCTTGTGTGACATTTGAATATCAGTTCTGCTTTGGACCTAGATGGTCATCTTCAGCCAGTCTGCCAAACTGACCCTATATTTCCAGAAGGATTTTTTAATCTGGGGATAGAAAATGATGAAAGTAGTGATTATCAGATCAAATACAGCATCAAAATACAGAGCCCTATATAGACAAATTAAGTTGAAGAAAGATCTTGTTTAAATGCTTTTGTTAATTAAGAATTCTTATTTTCCCTCTTTGCTATTAACTCCAAACTGAATTTTTTTCTCCATCATATTTCACTTATGCACAAGAGCCTCAGTTGAAATCCTTTCTCAGTGGACATTTTGTGGACCCACTATAATGCCCACCACCTGAAAGTGTCATTTTACTTTTAGCTTGAATTCAAGGAATACACTTCCACTTATATCTGATTGTATAGTACATAATATCATTAACCAATTTCATGAAAATATTCTTTCAGGTAAAACTATCTTATGGGGTAGTTTTTACAGTAACATTGTTAGATTTTTTTTTCCATGGGTTCCAGACTTATGATCTCATTCTGAACACAAAGTAATTCCATCTACCAATACTGATTGGAAGTTTTTCGAAATTTTTGCCTAGAGCACTGACAGGTTAAGTGATTTTTGCTCAGCAGTATTGTTATGTCAAGGGGAGAATTTTAATTCAAGATTTCCTGTCTCTGAGGCTAGGTTTCTATTTACTACTGCACATTACACTATACTACTGTGTGACCAAAATTTAGATTAAAAATTCAAAACTGATCTTTATTGGTATCTGAGCCCATAGGAAGATTCTAGGGACTAGCTCCCCTACATAAATGACACCTTCAGAAAGCATTTACAGTGATGAGAGAGCTAAAGAATCTAGACATATCCTAGAAGTAGGAAGGGAAAGTGGTTAATTTTCCTCCACAAGTATCCTCTAATACAGAGCTTGAACAAAGTTCTCTGAGATTTCAACATCACTTTTCCCCACTCCTTCTAACTATCTTCCCTCCCTCTCCCTCACAATAAATTCCTCATTAGGAGTATTCTACCAACATTTATTAAAACTCTTCCAGACTGTAGTAGATTGTTTCTTAAGTTGCAGAAGCTAAAGTAATGATTATTTTGTGGTCAAGTCTTTGGTAGTGAGCCTGAATTCAGTGTGGTCTCTGTATAATAGTTTGTCATTAAGTTTTGTGTTTAAAACCTTTCCAGCTTGGTGCAAAATCTCCCTAAGTTTATGCTCTGCTGGCATAACATTTGATAATCTTTTTATAAATCCATGGTAACAAGAGAATATTATTTTTTTGTAGTTACAGATGTGCTCATGCTAGAAGATTTAAAAGTTGGGAGTGGGGGAATTGATCCCTTTCCCAACAAAAGGATAATTCAGTAAATAATTTATTTTATGTCTACTCCAACCATGCAGGCAGACGGCGTAAATCCTCTCCCAAGCCCCTGATTCTGAGTGAAGCTAGAAAGCAGTTAATGATCTACAGACTACCTCAGGTCCTCCGACTGCATCTAAAGCGATTCAGGTGAGCATCTTTTAGGAGAAGACATAGGTGCTGGTAAGCAGTGGGAATCTGTGCTGTGAGAAGCTTTAGTTAAGCCACCATCCTTTTAGGACTGGCAGAAGATGGCCCCTTTGAGATTCTTGGACTCCCTGTGGAGTTCATGGGAAATTTAACATCTCATCCAGTTATTCTGTGTTAATACACAGCAGGGGACTTAAAATATCTGCTCCCTTGGCTCTGTTTAATTGAACTTCCTGCTTTTGGTTTGATGGCTCAGAGGTTCTCTGGAATTGCTTAGGTTTTAGATGGAATTATTTCTAGGATAGTATGAGACAGGAATTTTATAATAGATGAAAAGACTGGGGAAAGGAATGAGGTACAAAAAAATCAATAACTAAATTGGTTAGGGATTTCTATCTTCAAAGCATATTTTGAATATTGATTAATCTTTTCTCAAAATGTGTGTTTGAGAATAATTTTTACAAAGATACACGTAGAAGAAAAGCTACATGTCCTACAAATACATCTTTGTCTAGGGTTGTAACCCATTTCTATTAGTGAAAAGAATTTTGTAGAATACTAATTATATAGTAGCAATGAAAACACTCAACATCACTGCCATCACCATACCTCTCCCCCCACATCACTTTTTGTAAATATGTATTTGCTTTGCTTCTGATGAAGCCTTACATACACATCCCTATTCTAGGTGGTCTGGACGTAATCACCGTGAGAAGATTGGGGTCCATGTCGTCTTTGACCAGGTATTAACCATGGAACCTTACTGCTGCAGGGACACTCTCTCCTCTCTTGACAAAGAAACCTTTGCCTATGACCTCTCCGCAGTGGTGATGCATCACGGGAAAGGGTTTGGCTCAGGACACTACACAGCATATTGCTACAACACAGAGGGAGGTGCGTGTAACTTTTTCCAGGATGTGGACACCATAAATTGTCAGTGTGTTCATAATGTGTGTACTTTCTTTGCCATTCAGGTCCTATTAAGTATCCCTAATAGGGCAAATCTCTTAACTCTCTGTAAGAGGAAGATCAAATCCATTAAATGGATAAAGTCAAAAGAATTTAGTTTCAGCTCTAGTTCTATCTACTGCTGACCTTTCAGTCTTCCCTTTAGAAATAGGGAAATGAAAAGTGTCCTAGGATAGCAGACTCAGTATCAGAACTAAAAGAGATTTAAGAGATATTCTGGTCCTACACCCTCATTTTGTAGAATAGGCGCCTGAGTTGTAAAAAGATTAAGTGACTAGCCCCACCAAACTCACATAGGTAGTAAAGTGCAGAGTTCAGAATTTGATTACTGACCTCCTTAAACCCAAGCCTGGGGAATCTCTTCCACTCTGTGGAACTCTTCCACATTATGCTCTGACTTCCCTCTTCGGGGTATGAACTTGTGCTTCTAAAGGTATTGCTAAGAATAGGCTGATTAAATTTTTTAGCTAGATATACGAAAAAAAAAAAAGGACTATGTGGTTTTTCTGACTCTTGGCTTTTTATAAAAAGTGTCTGCTCTCCTCAGGTCTATAAGAATTACAAAACAATCAAAAGTTTAAAAAAATATAAATGTTATTTTTCACATCAAACAATTTTAAGTCACCAAATCTGTCAGCTATTTGTTTGGGAACCTTTTGAATACTAAGAATACTCAAAAAACTACATCTCAGCAAATTCTAGTTTTCAGTATTCAATTTTTGGTGATCCCTAGTAATTTACCTAGCCTATGAATTATCCAAGCCCCTTTGCAACAGCTTTTTTTTTTTCCTTCTTTAAACCCATCCTCCTATCCTTGACTTATTAATACCTTCTCCAAAGCAGGGGGAGCATACCTCCCCAAAGAGGGAGGATGGAAATCTTGGTATTTTGTTAACAGCACTGCTGTTATTAACTTTGGTGGGGACGAAAGTTGATATTAATATTTAAAACTAAATTTTCAAGGTATCTATTGGTTTCACTTATCTGTTCTCAGTAGAAAGATTTTAAGAGTTGGCTCTCTTTAGAATTTTTCTGCTCCTTTTATCTTGTTGATCTCAGCTGCTGCTCTAAAAGCAGAAAGGTTGGATAGTAATTTTCTTTCTTTTCCTTGATTTCCTAGGTTTTTGGGTCCACTGTAACGACTCCAAGCTGAATGTATGTAGTGTCGAGGAAGTGTGCAAAACCCAGGCCTACATCCTTTTTTACACTCAAAGAACAGTGCAGGGCAACGCAGGAATCTCTGAAACCCAACTCCAAGCTCAGGTGCGATCCAACAACAGTGATGAGGACAGAAGATTGACATTTCCCTGAAGGGATCATGGGTCACCCAATGACCTCTGGCTTGTTTTTGAAACTGTCGGTGTTCATACATCCTTCCTCTTTGTAGGAATTAAGGCTGACTGAAGGAACAGATTTGCCACACTCTGGGGTCAAGAGTAGGAGTTGTCAGGCTATTTAGTCCTGTCATGAAAATTTGTAGTCAGTTTCTTTTTAATGTATTTGGATATTCCCCACTTTCCATAAAACAGAACAAAAGGAACAACCTCTTTAGTCATCATCCTTTTTATCACCACCTCTCCATTACAAAAGGGGGATCTTGGCATTAGGGAGATAAATGTAAAATGATGGTGTTTAACAAGATAAGAAGCCTTGTTATAATCTCTCCATTATGCCTTCCCCCTCCTCCTAATCAGTGCAAACCAGCACTCTGAGCAGGTATAGCCCCAGCTATTAGTTATTCCCAAGTGAGGAGTCCTAGACTTAAGCCAACTGCCTTATCAGGTTGGTTAACCCCAGCTTTAGGCTAGATAACACATGTCCCAGGTCTGGGTGGTAGTTGGATTGTTTGCAATTAAAGAATTTGGCTCTGACAACAGGAAATTTGGATAGATGTGTGCTAGGCATTTGTCAATCCAGGATAACACTTGGCTGGGGAATCATTGCAATTATGCACTAAAAGGGGGGGAAAAAAGCAAACCACATGAAAAGTGCCCATGGAACATTTTTTTGTCTTAAAAAAAATGTCATTACCAACTCTAGGAAGACAAATTCTGAAGTTTTCTTAAGCTTTTTTGGATGAGCAGAGTGTAAACCAAGATCCCTACATGAAGCAAAATCAGTAGTCACTTTAAAAATGCAACCAGGCTTTTGAAGTGTCTTATGCATTCATTGCTCATTTATGTATCATCTCTGGGTAGCCTATTGCTCCACTTAACAATAGCTCTCATAGGAAAGCAACATCAGCAAAGTCCATCCATTTCACTCCACTGCTTACCTCACTGCTGGAGTAAGTCTTAGAGCTGTAGGTCTGAATCATGGGCCTGAGATGTATGTCTGTCCTTGGGTCAGTCATCTATTCCTAGGCTTCTCCAAAAAATCAAGTTATTGGGAATAGAGAAGCCCTTTAGTCTGGTATTTAATATATCTTGAATGTTCACCATGTTCCACAGCCCAACTCACTGACATTATAAACATCATAAAGAGCATGGGCCTCAGTCATATACTGAAGATTTGTATTATCCTGAGGAATGGCAGTTGCTCAGAAACGTGTTCCCACTGTAGCTGCAGCTTGTTGCAGGTAACTGCTTCTGGGCCTGGTCAGATTCCTCCCAGATTTCTTGGGAATTCAGGATCACTTAGAACTATACTACCTGTTAGAGAATTAAAAGGTGATGTGATCCAGGTGCTGGTGAAATGTACCTTACTCTTTAAATTGGATCCATAGCAAAAACTAATGAAATTTCACAAGTTGACCTTAAATACGAATGTACCAGCCACCACTGATCTTACCTTGTGAGCCCTTTGGCTTTGGCAACTCAATTGAAAGTCATTTGCAAACCATAACAGCATTGTAGCTGTTGCTACAGTGAATGAAGCCTCAGCTTATCAATATGAATGCTCATCTTTTGACTGAGTATATCACATTAATATTTGAATTCAGGTAGAGGTACAGCTGTCAAATGAATGGAATAAGAGTTGAAAGGGGTTTTGGGAGGGAGGAAAGATGGGGTTGGAGAGAAAGGAAGAAGCTGAAGAAAGAGGGTAGGTTTAGCCATGCTGATGAATGGGATCTGTAGCATTTGCTGTTGACCTCTTTTGAGATGGTCCCTCCCACAAATGACCTACCAAACAGCACTGAGACATGGAGACATTACAAAGAAAGATAGCTTACCCTTGTAGGGAGGAGAGTAACTATACTTTGAATTAAACTTGCTTTTTCCAACACTGTGAGGTTTCTGTAATATTTAGCTTTTATTTGGAAGCGATAGCGTATAGCATTTTTTATGCTGTTTGGTTTATATTGTCTCCTGCAGGCTTCTTTATATAAGCTTTGCCCAGGGCTCACTCTGCAGTACACTGTTTTAAAGTGTCGAAACGCCAGGGCCACCAGAGGAGGTTCTTATGTGGAGTTAAGCTCTCGAGGCCCAAATTGTTAATCTGCACAATTGGGAACAATGTTTTTCGTGGTGACGGCAAAACCCATTTACCCCAAGAGCTAAGGATAGTAAACCTGTTAAAAGGAAAATAAGAATCGTGCCTCATCTTTCACTAAATTCTATATTTATTATTCTAGAATTATAGAAATTAAAAGATAGAAAGGACTAATAGAGTACCTACTCCATTCCTCTTGCCAGTCCAGGGGGAAACTGTTTTTAAAAGATAAAAAGCAACACAATGCGATAGGTTAATACAAATATTCAAATTTAATTAAAAAAAAATTAGTTTTATACCAAATGATTATAAGGATTATTAAGCTGATAAAAGAATGTGTAAAGTAAATGCTTAACTTGGCCAAACACCAATAGATCAAAATAATTTTTAAATACCTTTTTTTTTTTTTTTTTTTAAATTATAGAAACATGAGAACTACTATTCTAAAATACTAAACTCCTGAACCAGGGGTTTTAGTGAGTACAGAGGTTTTAAGAGGCCAAATCAGCCCTGGAAGCTAAATGAGAGTAAAATCTGAGCTGAAATTTTGGAAACAAGGGCTTACTTTCCACTTGCTGAATCAGCACACATTTCAAAACTCAAATGAAAGATTGAAAAGTAAAACGCCCTTTTTTAATTTGTGTAAATCTTGGATATAGACAAGTCTTAGTTGCTTCTTGCTTTCTTCTAACATGAGAAAAAGTTAAGAACCAAGTAAGACTTGTAGGGAAAGGCTACCAAATCCAATCCAAGTTTCTAATAACAGAAACCTCAAGGACCCATTTTGTTCCAAAGAGCAATTAAATGATTCATTAAAATCTCTTTCCTGGAACACTTATCATTTGGCCAGCATATTTACTTTCTACTATGATCTGCTTTCTCTGATGAAGGCATCCTGGCCCCAAAAGGTATTTTTACCTCAGACTAGTCTGACCTTGATATTTTCATTCACCCTGAGTCAAGCATGTGTGCTAATATAGTGTTAATCAACAATTAACCCTCAGGTAGCCAAGAACTGAAGCTCTTAAAAGAACAGGCCAGCTTAGATTTAGCCCCCCCTTCAAGGATAGGAGGCAGTGCCACACAGTAAATTTACAGATGTCTCTCCAAATGTCAAAAACAAAATTGGAAACTGTAGAATTGTTAATGTGTCCTATGGACTCGATAGCAGAGTTTATTTTTGTTTTGAATAGCAAGGCTTCTTGATTCAATGATTGTAAAAAGTTCCTTACTCTGCCTATGCTTGGGCCCAGACAAATGCAAGAAAATACCATGAGATCTGACTGGACAAGGGTGTTTTTTTACCCCAACTGGGCTCCCATGTAAACTCAAGCAGAGGTTTGACAATAGTCACTTAATGAGAACTTTTTGGGTGGGTGGGTGGGAGTGGGAGGGAGGAAGGCCAGAGCAGAGGGTTGGGGGGAGGGGAGCTTTACTTTATTGATAAAGCTTTGTGAACTAATTTTATACAATTCATAAAATTTGGTGCCTTGTATCCAGTTTGGTTTGCATGGGACACGAGATTTAAGGGAAGGATCTCCTTATCAGGCAAGAGACAAAGGAGTTTGCGTGGTTTTTCAAGGATTTTTAGTATCGCTTTTTTTTTTTTTTTTTTTTTTTAATTTTAACATTTTATACCCGTATGAATGTAAGTTCTTACCAGCAGTTGTTCTCAGTGTGGTATATTTTATTATATGTGTCTCAAATCTTTATATCTGTGATTATTCAAAGACAGATTCTTCCCCTCTCCCTTCTTCCAACTTGTCCGTTATATATATGGTAATTCAAGCCTTTCCTAATCAGAGTGGGAGGGCTATCTCCCCAAACTCATCCAGTCTTTTTTTAGGAAACATGTTCAAAGAAGAAGGTGCAAAGCACAAATTTTTAGAAAAGACCTTTTAAATTTTTAACAAGGACAGAAATGGTGTTAGAAGTTGAGTTAAAAGCAACACAAAATTGTTTCCTCCTGTAATGGAGCAAGTATGGACTGAAGTTCTTTGCCCAGAATTGGATGCAGTAGCAAAACATGCAACAATCCCCCACATGTGAATATTAAGTTATCATGTAGGCTCAGCTGTAATAGGCTCAACTTTCCTACCCCTAATCTCCTTCCATCCCATTGTAAATCCCTTGAAGAAGAAAACCACAAGCAGACATGGTGTGCTCAGTAGAACCAGATGTGGGAGTAAAGTGAAAGAGGCTAGTAATCTTCCATTAGTCTCTGGCTTATTAATTTTATCCTTACCAATAGTGTTAATATTCTATATATGAGAAAAGGATTCCATGAGATGATTTTCAATTACCTCACCATCTAAAAACCACTTGACAATTTGTATCAGTTTTTGAGAGTGGTGTCTTTGACAAAGCTTCCATAGCAGTTCTCCTGCAAAGGAGGCTATCCATATATACCTACATAGTGGGTGAATTTCAAGGTCATGTTTTTTTTTAAGTTTCTAAATGTTTTTATTTTAAATGCAGTATTTGCTCTTTAGCACAGATCTTTGACTTCAACCAGTTTATCTATAGGAATCTCACAGAAAGCTTTTACATGTTTTTAACATACTTTTACATTAGCTACAAAACTTTAAAACAAAGGGTGATTTTTTTTTTTTTCTGCTTATTCTGCTTCCCGTATCTTGGATCTAAGAAAACATTTTCCAATATCCAAGGGGCCACTTTAAGACAGCATTTTTTTTAAAGCAATGAGTCACAACCTCTATAAGACTGAAGGGATATCATACAAATTTGGCTTGGAGAAAATGAGGTATTGACAATTGGATAGGAAATAGAAAACAGTTATTTCCCACAACTGATGGGTGATTACAGGAAACTGACTTGGTTTCTTTTTGGAATTTGCTGCATCATCAATTGTACTGGCACCAAATTATTACTCTCACAGGATCTGTTTTATACAGAACCTTCCCACCCACCTGCATTGTTGGAAAAAAGCCTAAATTCTCCCCCAAAAGTTTTCTTAAATGTTAATATTAAGGTGCTGTTAAGATTAAATTTTAACTGATCTTTTTTGCAATGTCCTAAGAACTTTTACTGAATTTTGATTAAATAAATTATTGCAAACAAATTAATCACAGCTTATCAATAGATCTGATATTTTAAATAAGCTTTAATTTTTGTAGAGTACAAATATTTTTTTAAGATCATGTGTTGGTTGGTATTAAGACTGGGCCATGCTATTGCCTACAATGTCTACCAGGACTGTTATTTGCCTGCACTTTGGTGCAGTAGCATGATCTTTGTCTCATCTACTCATTTTAACAGTGCTTTTTAGATCTGCAGTAAGAGTATCACCATCTCCCCAAAACTAACCCAGAGAGAGCCTGATTAATCAGATTTTCTGCTGCAAAGCAGATCATAGTCTGACACATTCATTTTATAAGTGAGGAAAATGAGACCCAGAAAGAAGTTTACTCTACCTCCTAGATAGTAATAGCATTCTCTTATTCACAGAAAAATACTATCCTTTTGTATATTCCTATTGGGATTTGCTGTACTAGGATCTAAGAAGAAAATTGTCTTATCTGTTGAGACAAATGGCAGGATTAGAATTCTGACAATGAATGAAGGAAAAACTATATATTCTATCATCGAGGTAAAAATAAGTTCCATGAGGGTGCACTTTGGATTGTATTTCAAATCATAAAACAGATGCTTCATAAAAGTCTGTTGAACCAAAAGCATCTGCCCCAGGCATCTGGCGCTTCAGGAGATTCCATTCCAATTACTATGTTCAAAGCACTGTGTTAAAAAGGAAAAAGCTGAGTATAAATTCCAGAGCTAAGGATCCAAACATATCGGACCTTCCAAACCTGATCTATGATGAAAGCTATTTACAAATTAAAGCCTTAATGGACTTAGGCCTATAATTGGCTATACCCAGCCTCTTTACCTAACTTTTTTTTTTCTTTTACAAAAGTCTCTGTAAGACTTGTATTCCTCTCTAGTAACAATTTAGTCTTTAATGATCCCATTTGCCCCAGAAACACATTTCTGAAGACAGCAGCTGAGATGGCATCTATACTTTCTATTTTTAATCAATAGAAAATTTTCCTTCATTACCAGGTCGGTCTCTTTGCATATTAAGTTTATAAAGAACCTTGAGCTCTACATTCTATATACTTATTAGTTTCAGCAGTGTTTTTTTCAAGTGGAGTCCTTTTCATGCTAAGATAGAATGGCCTTTCTTCCTCAATGGCCTCATGTATAAAACACATTCATGCACTTCTCTGCCCTGTCTCCAGACTTGAACCTGTATTCCAACAAGTTCTGGTGGCAACTCTTAAAACCTGCCTAAAGCCCTAAAATGCTATGCAACACCAAACTGGTATCCTCCCTATCCCCCCACCCTCCAAGCCCTGCTCACAATTTATGTTCCTCTTCAGTGAGTTTCATCCCACAATTAACAATTTCTGGTGGTTGCAGTTTGCCTGGTTAGGATTTTAAGTTTTGTTTTCCTGTTAAATAAGCAGCTAACAAGTCCCCTCTTAAAACCCACGATGGGGGCCTGTTCCATTCTCTTTTGGATGTGAAATATGAATCATGTTTTTATGATTTTTGTAAATCTTTACTCTTTTTACACATTGTTTTTTGTAAGCTGAAGTTTCTTATTAAAAGAATAAAATCCCAGGGTCTTTGTTGACTGTCTTTATTTCAAACATTTTAGGAGGAAAAAATTATTTTTAATAACCGAAGAGAACAGCAAATGCCATTTGTAACACACAGTGGCATCTGCTCAACCTTCAAGGATTTGTAAGATATGTACAATATATGGAGCAAAGGCAACATACACCCCACACCATGCCTAAGTAGAGACTGAAGCTATGGCTGATCATAGACTGACCCAGAAAAAAAGATAACCGAAGGGGATGTTGCAAGTCTGAATCAGATTTGTGGTAGCCAGTCAAAGCAGATCTTCTGATGGTCATGTTATGATCATAGCTGCAGGTTGGATAGAGCTTCCAAGAAACTGCGCATTCAGATCACGGAAGGCAGTATTAGAAATGAAGTATCACTAGTTAACATCTGTGGAAAAAATACATTGGACTTGAATTTAACGTCCCTGCTTTTCACCGCCATTCACTCAAGGGACAGTGAGCATGCATTAAGATGTATGCACATGATAACTGGAGGACTTAACACATGCTAAGCATGATCCTAATAGTTCGAGTACTTACCAGCTGAGCTACAGGCCTGGCTGGGGTGCCATCAAGTCAATGTCACTCAGGTTCCGAGCCAGCCAGACACCGGCAGCAAAAAGTCCCAAATTAACAATCAAATTCCTGGAGAGCAGAGAAGCCTTTTAGTCCTAGCCCTGGTGATAATTATTTATAAAGACATTTAGGAAAAATGACCTCTAATTCCCTTAAAACATCCAATGATAAGAACTGCTCAACTCTGATGAAAAACTGCCTGCAAGTGGAGAAACCCGACACCAAAAAATAGGAGAGAATTTCAGGCTTGGGAGTCGGGAAACTCCCAAATCCTGTTGGCGACTTTTCTGAACCTCCTTTTCTCACACCTGCAAGGTGAAAAAAGCTTTTACCTACCTAACAGGCTTCCCACAAGTACCGCGGGAAAAACCTCAAGTAAAAGTTAAAGCATTAAAGTGTGGGCTATTTATACGGGCAGTTCACATTTCTGGGAAAATGAGCCAGGAGACGAGCGAAAGAAGGCACAAATTCTGCTCGCCTGCCTGATTTTGGAAGAATGGAATGACAAACCCAAAAAGGACTTCAGATTTCATCTGGTCCAACTCCCTGATTGTTACGGACGAGAAAACACAGAGAAAGTCATAAAAATGGTTCCTCCCCCAGGGAAGGTGACTATCGCAAGGTGACGCGGCGTGGCAGAGGCAGAGCCGAGGCCCGGGCCCCCGCCCATGCCGAAGCAGCACCGTGGCTTTGGGGAGCTTTCCCACAGCCACAGGGGAGGGAAGCAAGGGGGAGCCACCCCGTCTCCGGCCAAAGAGAACGCAAAGGCGGCCTTCTCCCGAGCAGAGACCCGGTTACCTCCGGAAGTCGTTCCTGTCGGTGACAAAGCGGTAGGCGCTCCGCAGCCATTCCCCGACCGTCTCGGGGGTTCCAGTACCTCCGCCAGCGGCCCCAGTACACGGCACCGCCGGAGACGGCACGGACGACCCGGTCGCAGCCATAGCAGGTAGCCCCAAGGGCTCAGCTCCACATGGGCGCGACTCACCAGCACGGCTGCTCGGCGCCCCTAATGTGCGTCACTTCCGGCCATACCCAGTTTTTTTTTCTTTCCTCCTCCTCCACCATTAATAGTCAAGCAACTCAAAGGCCGACAGGGGGCGAGCGTGCTCTATGGGCGGGACACGTGGCTGAGTGAACCGGGTTCTTCGAGGCTCAAAGCCTGCAGGATGGGTCACCTGCCCAGCTGGCCACTCACACACTACGGTCACTGGGCGGTCATTTTATTAAGTCCGACAGGCAGACTCGTAAAAGAACAGGGCTCTGAGATAGGAATTTTCTAGTCCAACCCAAATCTGAGGAAAATAACAGAGTGGGAAACGAATCTGTTCCAGGTCATCCGGGCAGTTTTATTCGCACCGCTGTGTCAGCGCACCAGTCAGCGAGCACTACATGCCCGCTTCGCGCCTGGCACAGGCCCTCCTCCAAGATACGCCTACTGACTGACCCCGGGTTCCAGAGCCAAACCCTGACCCAAAATGCCATCGGCCTAAGGGCGGCTGTCAACGAAAAGCTAACGCTGTACTTGGGGCAAAGAGCTGGGAGTGGTCCCCAGGCTTTAAAGACCCAGAAAAGTATCTGCGCGTCGGGAGGATGAGCGCCTTCACCCAGAATCCTCCGCGCTCACTCCCACCCCGGGAACCGGGCCTGGAACTGGTGAAACGGCAGCATTTTTATCCATCGCAGTCGCCTTCGCCCAGGACTCCAGGCTCCATTTCCTGTGGGGGAGGGGACGGGGTGAGGAGGAAGGAAGGATGAGGAGGGCCGAATTCTAGCAGACTCTACACTGTCTCCCTGCCGCTCTGCCCCCAGCGCGCAAGGGAAGACTGCCAGGAGCAGCAAGGCGCCCAGCTCCTGGCTGGGGTAGAGGTTGTCCAAGGAAAAAGCCATCAGGTTCAGAATCTGAAGAGGAAGAACAAGTGGGGCAGGGTCCTTCTTCTCCTGGAAGCGGGGTCCTCAAAGAGCGACTCAGTCTGCTCCCTGCGTGGCCCTTCTCAAGGATCCCAGCGCTGCTTAAGAAGCTCTGAGGAGTTTCATCTTTCTCAAGGCCGTCTCTAGGCTGCTCCATCCCGTTTTCATGACAGGAAGTGGAGGAGACAACAGTAGGATCATTGTTCTGGGAGGCTGTGAGAGAGCAAGCCACAGAGGTCAATCTATCAGTCAGCAAACATCATTCTCCATTCTCAATCTTTTTGCTGGATCATTGTCCCATTGCTTTAAATGGGAGCATATAAGATTCCCTCCTTTTCAATTTCCTTTTTTTTTTTTTAATAGTAACTTTTTATTGACAGAACCCATGCCAGGGTAATTTTTTACAACATTATCCCTTGCCCTCACTTCTCTTCCGATTTTTCCCTCCCACCCGCCACTCCCTCCCCTAGATGGCAAGCAGTCCTATATATGTTGAATATGTCCTAGTATATCCTAGATACAATGTATGTGTGCAGATCCAAACAGTTTTCTTGTTGCACAGGGAGAATTGGAGTCAGAAGGTAAAAATAACCCGGGAAGAAAAATCAATTTCCTTTTGAAAGTTGTCTTTACTCATTAGAATGTAAGCTCCTTGAGAGCATGGATTGTCTGTATTTGTATTCCTAATGCTTACCATTCTGGACTTGAATTACCTTTAACCTCTATTGGGCATTTAAAGTTCTTCAAAAACCTATGTTTCCATTCATATACATCCTCCTTAACACAATCTGTGGGACAGCCAAACTAGGCTTGCTCTTTCTCATCAAGAATACTTCATATCCTTAGTTGGAACCTTTACATGTGCACCACCAAGTTTGGAATGCATTCCTCCTCTGGATCCTATCAATAGGTAAGCACCTATTATGTGCCAGGCCCTGTGCTAAATACTAAGAACGCAAAGAACAGCAAAAAGGTTCTTTACAGACTCAAGTCAAATGCCACCTCTTATAAAAGCCCTTTCCTGCTCTCCCTCCTTTTGCCTTCTTGCAAAATTATTTTGTATTTTGTATGTGCTTCTCTTTGTAAATATGAACTGAGATACAATGTAAGCTCCTTGAGATAAGAGAATGTTTTATGTTTTGGTTATTGTATCCCTCATATCTACCAATTTTTAAAATGCTGGAGGACAGTTCGTTTGATACTTTTGTGTCAGGAGCTGAAGATGCAAAGACATAGGCTGGTACAAATTTTATGTATAGCTGGAAGTGTCTTTAAAGGTCTAGTCCAACTAGTGGCAAGAGCTGAGCTCAAATTCCATCAACTCTCTCGTCTTACAACAAAGAAAATTGAGGCCATGAGAAGTTAAGTGACTTGTCTAAGATCATTTAAGGAGTAAGTAGATTCTACAAGAAAGGGCCGTTTTTGAGTTTCCCTTTTGAGGACCAATCCCTAACTCATCAAACTTTGAGTCTTGTTTAAGCATCAAGTTATTTCTGTGTTCCTGGCATCCAGCTTCAAGAGAGGGTGAGAGAGGACAATTCCACTTCAGAATGCTGAAGGAAAAGACTCTGGGAAGAACTAACAGTCTCCATTATGTCTCTATATCCAGCATACTACTCTAAAGACTTCAAGGAGTTTCCCCTTAGCTGAGATCTAGGACTTCTAGGACCTCTGTCTTGATGGAGCTGAGTTAACTTGCTTCCAATGGGAGAGTGTCTTCACTCTCTATTGTCTGCTTTACATACTCCTATGTAGACTTTCTCTGACTTCTGTTATACTGTGATTTATATAAATAGGTTTCTTTGCTATTTGCTATGTATTCACTGGGAAAGTGGGAAAGAGTCAAGCCTTGAATATACACCTCCCCGCCAATGACAAAGCAATCAAAAGTTAGATGGAATCTAATCCTAGAATATAGGATATTCCTATATTCATAGATTATAATCCAGAGAATAGATAGATATGCTTCTAACTTGATACTCCCCCTCTCAATGAGGAGAACAAAGTGGTGACCTAGAGCCCCAACTTCCAGCTTTCTTTCTTGGTAGGAATAAAATCTTCCTTGGAGAAGGGTAGAGGAAAAGCTAGACATCTTTCTTCTGCCTCCTTTTGAGCCACAAAAAGATAGCCCTTGCCATTTGAAGAGCCTCACTACACATGTGGAACTCTTTGCCACCTGTGGGAGTTTTGTCTATAGGAATATACTTTTGGGTCACTTATTTTTACAAAATATTGTTGGGTTTGGGGGGGTAGGGTTTGGGTTTGTGGTTGTTTTTCCTAGAAGTTGGCCATTTAGCCCCATTTGTCTAAGTTTCCTCATCTATAAAATAAGTTGAAGAAGAAAATGGCAAACCATTCCAGTATCTTTGCAAGAGAACCCCAAATGGGGTCAAAAAGACTCACATAAACTGAAAATTACAACAAAACTTTTAAATTGTCATGATAAAAACTCAAGGTTTGAATGACATCACTTCCTTCAGCCTCCTTTCTCTTCTGATTGGAGAGCTAGACAGTGGAGTAACAAATTCCTTTCAATGTCTTCTTTCACAGAGGGCACAAACTGGACTTTTTGTCCCCCTTCACTCAGCATCTGCTGCTCTGATCTCAACTTCATGGAACAAGATGCAAGATACCCTATGCCAGATAGTCCCTGTGTCCCTCTCTTCTCCCCCATTACCACTTCCTTTTCCTGCAATTTTTTATATGTCCTCTCCTCCCATTTTATTGTAAGCTCCTTGAAGGCCTGGAGTTTTTTTTTTATTGTATCCCCAGCATTTAGTATAGCACCTGGCATAAAGCAGGTGCTTAATAAATGTTTATTAGATTATATTGGATTGGATTGGAATCAGATCCCAGCCTAGAGCCCCTCTAGTTGTGTGTCCTTTAAGTTGGTTCTCTTTTCTTACCAAAGGCCTCTTCTCCTCCAGACTGGCTGGGGTCCAAATCAGAGTGAAGACGAATTTCAAAGCATCTGGAGCAACAGGGACCACTACCAGGCAGAGCATACTGCCCCGAAGTAAGGGGTCTTGTACAGTCTAAGCAGCAGAAATGATTTTCATGCCAGCGTCTCCCTGCAGCCTCTGTGCACCGGCCAGAAAAGATGAGCTACACAGGAAGGGAAAAAACAGAAAGAGAGATGTGAAGGAGCCTACTTGACATCGGGGAGGGTAAGAAGCCTGCAGATTACAGAATGTGAAGGCTGGTTGGGGGTACCTGGATCAAATACTAGACTGGAAGCTAGGAGACCTGTGTCTTCAGAAATTTTCTGCCACCAACCTGACCAAAACCCTGTAACTCAATTTTCTAATTCATAAATTGAGAGTACTGAGCTGCAATGGTTTTAAAGCTTGGCCCTCAGGAGGTCTCCAGCTCTTCCCCTGCCCTAATCACCTTCCTTCTGTTCTTCCTTCCCTCCCCTCCCAAGGGAACCATACCTACTTGGTCACAGGCAGGGCAGCGAGGTCGGAGCAGCTCTGCATGGTGCCTGCCACAGTACAGGTGTCCCTTGTGGTAGAAATAGATCAGGTCTAGTAGGGCCTGGCTACAGGCCTGACAGGTAAAACAGCCAGGATGCCAGCAACTCTTCTCCCCTGCCCTAGCTGCAAACACCCCAGGCTCACCTGGTTTCAGATTTGTACCACACTGTGGGATAAGGAACAATGTTAGGAAAGAGCCAGGAGAAATTTCTATCCCTTCACTTTCCAACCTCCTGCATGCAGCTTCTAGAACATTTATATCTTTTACTTTAGCTTCTAATTTTATCTCCAAGCCATCTATTCCTTCCTCCACCCCTTAAACTCTGCCATTCTCCTCCAAAGCATGGTTACCTTCACATATATACAGGCACACACACACACACACACACATCCTACTCTCGATCATATTCTTTCCTCAAAGCCAAATTCTTTTGTAACCTTCCTCCACTTTTCTATTCCTCCATGAAGTTTTCCCCTGATTCTATTTCTATAATATTCTGTCCACCCTCCTTCTTATAGTTTTTTTTTTTCAAATTGAACTTAAATGCATAAGGACAAAAATTAACATAAAAAGACAATTCATATAAAACTATGAATTTCTATTTCACACTATTTTTTTCTTTTTTAACTATGTAATAAGTATTATACTTTTCTTCTTTTTTTTAAGGATCTGATATTTATTTCATCAATGTAAGGGATCCTAGATGAGGAACTTCCAGTTCCAAACCAGATCAGCAATTTACAATTTTAAAACATTGCCTAGGAGCACTGAGAGGTAGTGACTTGCCCAAGGGTCATTCAGATATGGGACCTGATTCCTGGTTTTCTTGACTCTGTGGTTAGCTCTCTATCCTCTGTACCATACTGACTCTATGCCCCCCTCAATACTTCTATAATGCAAAACCAGCCCTTCCATATGATCCTGGAGTTGAAACAGAGATCTACAATGTTAGAAGGGGAGATGAGACAATAGTGACTCATTCCGGCCTAATGATGCGAAGAGGTAAGGATCTGGAGTAGCTCACCTTCTCACACATGTGTCCTTCAAACCCAGGGGGCACCATTTGGATGACCCCCTGACCCAGGGCCTGCTGTCTACGATGGGCACTGAACAGCCGAAGTTGGAATCTCTCTTCTTCCCCAAGCATTGAACAGTACCTTTCCTGTCATAATTCACAGTGATTTGTAGTGCATCATTATATGAAGGAATAGTAAATTTAGACCAAAGGAAAGCATTATTGATTGCTAGAAAGGAGATAGAGAGATTATAGAGACTTCTTGCTTGAAAAGGAAAACTGTGAAGAGGAAGCTGGTAAGTAGCCCAATAAGAGAGAGAAAAAGAAAGCAGAGCGTAAGCCTATCTGAATCTCACCTCTTCCAGAAATTTTCCTTACTCGATAGCACTCGATAGCAGTGATCTCATAGCACCATAGAATGAGAAATGACTTGAGGTGTCATTTTGTCCAAACCACTTTTATTTATAAGAATTTTTATTATTCTTCTCTCCTCCCTCTGCCCCCATTTCATCCATCCCAATTAGCAATGTGAAATTTTCAAGTCAGCTCAAAGAATACAGAATGAATTGAAATGATCTGCTCTGGGAAAGAAGATAACTAAAAAAGAAAGCAAGGAGAACAGGAGCTAAACAGAAGAGGGTGGTATTTGAGGCTCACATCACTGTCTTGTGGAGGTAGCTGCTGCAGGAGGGTCCGGATCCGAAGCCAATTGGGAGAGTTATCAGATTCCACATGGAAGGACTCCAGGTCATGGTGTGCAGGCACCTGAAGAAACAAACCAGAGACCTGGAACAACTGCTGGGAGTTTGAAAGTATTTGGGACTCTTTCTTCTCTTCTTCCACTCCACGGTAACATTTCACTTTTCTCCCCTACAGATTCTTTCTGCATTCAGGGAACTCTGTTCCTGACTCCCCTTCAAAACTTGTGTTCATAATGATGAAGCCATTTGAGGGATT
Source organism: Sarcophilus harrisii (assembly GCF_902635505.1). Classification (NCBI taxonomy): domain Eukaryota; kingdom Metazoa; phylum Chordata; class Mammalia; order Dasyuromorphia; family Dasyuridae; genus Sarcophilus; species Sarcophilus harrisii. Next base: position 271,901,864 of record NC_045429.1, read on the forward strand.
TAGGAATAGTCTCCATTCCTAAAATATCTGTTCCACTGGGACCTGAAACTTCACCATTAGAGATCCATTCCTTTGGCCAAGTCCTTTTCACATAGTTCTCCTTTAAAATGTGAATATTTAGGATGCATGAAATCCTTATCACTATTGTGAATACTCTAGTGGGTCTGGTTTTCATTTAGAGAGAAGACCTGGGGGCTGTATATCTGAAGGTGGAGAGAGTTATATGAGACAGTGTTGACTAAACTTTACTCAACTGGAAAAACAAATTTCCCAATAGCAGATAGAAGATTCTGCTTATTCAAGAGGAAGAATAGAAAAGAGCCCTTATTACCTGAGAAGGTAGGGGATAAGTTCCTTCTTCCTCCAGGGTGCAGTAGGATTCACTGTCTAACAAGCAGACTGATGTCTCTTGATCCCTGGATGTAGATTTATCCTCTTGGTGGTCTTGGGAGCAGACTTCAGTAAACTCAACAAGCATGAAGGGATCTACTCAGTAAAAGGGTCTATAATAATATCATCATCATAATGATAACTAGCCTTTATATAGTACTTTAAAGCTTGTCTTAATCACTGACTGGATGTTGCCTCACCAAACTGAAACTTTTTAAAGATCTTAGCTTAAAAAGGCCAGCTTTTTCCCACAACAACCAAGGCCATCTCTAGTCCTCCTGATTTATATTTTGCCACTGAACTCAAATGGCTGAGGAGGAGAAAATGAGGCCCTTCCTCACTTAAATTCAATTCATTTGCGTGTCATAACATCACCTTCCTGATATCATGATCCTCTTCCAGAACAAAGGATAAATGACAATAACAAAGTTTGTCAAAGCACTTTCCAAATTTTATAGGAGTCTATCCTCACAAAAGCCATGGGAAATAGATGCTGTCATTTATCCCCATCTTACAAATGAGAAAATCAAGGCAGTCAAATGTGAAGTGATTCATTCAGAATTATACAGCTAGTTAAGTGTCTCAGACCAGATTTCCTGACTTCAGGTCTAGCACTCTATCCACTGCAGTGTCACCTACCTGCCTGTACAAGGAACAAAGAGCCATGAACTGGGAATCAAGAGTCGAGGAATTGAGGAATGGCCGAATAAGTTATGGCATATGAAAATAATGGAATATTATTGTGCTATAAAAATGATGATCAGGCTGATTTTAGAAAAGCCTGGAGAGATTTACACGAACTGATGCTGAACAAAACAAGCAGAACCAAGAAAACATTGTACATAGCAATAGCAAAATAGTGGGATTATCAATTATAATTCTTCTTCTTACTACTTCAGAGAGCCAAAGCAATTTCAACAAACTTTGGATGGAAAATGCCATCCTCATCCAGAGAGAGAATTATGGAAATTGAATATAAATCAACATGTTATGCTCACTTTTGTTTTTTCTTCTGTATTTTTTTAAAATTGTGGTTTTCCCCTTTTCTACTGATTTTTCTCTCCCAATATGATTGATATGGAAATATGTTAAAAAATGAATGTACATGTATAACCAAAATTAATGTTGTTTTACACATGTAACTGGGGAAAATAATTTTTTTTTTAAAATGACAGTTAAAAAAAAAAAAACTCACCCCTCTATGCTTCATCTTCTTTATATGTAAAATGAAGCGTACAAAATCCATGATTTCTGAGGTCTCTTTAACACTCTGTGACCCTGAGTCCTACTCTTCATTAAGCAGATGGTCAGAACCCCTAACTATTTTCAAAATGTGCCATGCTATAACATTTGTCAAAAGATTTGGGTTTGAATCTCATCTCTGCCACTGTCTAGTTGTATTACCTTAGAAATATTATTTCACCTCAGTATTCTCCCAGATGTTTATCCAAATCCCACTCACCTTTCTACACTTAGAGTTCAGGTAATCTTCCCTGACCACAGGAGTCACCACTGTCCTTTTCCTCTTCTGAACTCCCATTGCACTGATGGTCTCTTGTACTATGGCATATAATTTTCTTATCATTGTTTTCCTTTTTTTTTTTTTTCTTCTTAACTAGATTGTAATATCATTGAGTGAGGAGAAACTAGGCGGTGAAGTGGATAAATCTGCCCTTTGACACTTATTAGCTATGTGACCCTGAGCAAGTCATTTAACCCATTTTACCTCAGTTTTCTCATCTGTAAAATGAGCTGGAGAGAAAAATGGCAAGCCACTCCAGTATCTTTGCCAAGGAAACCCCAAAGAATTGAACATAACTGAAAATGTGTGTCTGGGATGGAACCTCTCTCCACTTCTTTCAACCTAGTCATTGAAATAAATCAATAGATATGTTGATGAAAAATTGGCTTTTTAGTCTCAGCTCCCTCTAAAATGAAAATAATAAAATGAAAATAATTCTTGCACCACCTCACAAAGCTGCTATAAGGAATTAACGTTTATAAACCACAAATCCTTATGTGAAAGGGAGTTATTCTTATTAAAGATCCTGGAAGTGGGGTTGGCAGGCAGAGTTTAGACTATTAAAGCAGTAAGTCGTCCTCCAACAACCCCTCCACATCAGCCACCAGATTTTTTTATGGGTGACCCTTTCCAGCTCTATACTACCTCTCCCACACCCCATTTCCTTCCTCCTAACTTCCCTAGGGGTCTTTGCTAGGTTTCCTGTAGGGAGGAGATCAGATTACCTTCATATTATGCTCCCTATTCAATCAGTGATTTTCTTGCAAGATGCTGAGCTCCTGAGAAAGAGAATCTTTGAATCACAGCAGCTCAGAATTGGAAGGAAACTCAGAAGAATTCAGATTCAAACTATAGCTGAACAATATCCCTGGCAAGTGGTCATCTAGCACAGGGCTTCATAAACTTTTTTCTACTCGACCCCTTTTGCCCCAAGAAATTTTTAGCTGACCGTGGGCATATAGATATATAAAATATACCAATCAAACATTTACTGCTAATAATTATAAATTATTTCAAAACAATTATCTGATACATTTATATATATATATATATATATATATAATGTTATTATTTATCAAAGACAAAGCAACCATGCTAACAAGATGGATGTTCTTGTTTATTTTTACAAAAAGAATTAACTCTTGGCAGAATATTTGATACTTTTTTACTGTTGCCAAATTTTTGGTGACCCCCCCCCCACCCTCCCACAATCAGTTATGAAACCCCATATGTGATTCCCCACTCACAGTTTAAGAAACTTTGATCTAGCCTTTGCTGGAAGATTTTCTATAAGGGGAAAATCACTACCTCCTCCATAGCAATCCTGGTGCACTTTAGGAAATCTCTGTAAAAAGTTTTGCCTTCCCTTGTAATTTCCACCAGATATTGCTGCTAGTTCAGCCCTCTCCACCAAGCAGAACAAGACTATAACAAAATTCAAAGAATTTAGTACTGCCTAGCTGGTACAGGAAAAGTATTTAGTCTGGTGGCAAAGGATCTGGATTCCAATTCTAGCCTTTGGGGTCCCCTCCAGTTCTAAATCTAGAACCCTGTAAAATTATTATTCATTTGAAAACTGTGTCCCCCTGAGTGTTATTATCTCCCATAGGCTTTGGGTTTTTATCCTAAGACATATAAACAGACTTGTCAGAAAAAAAGTAGCTACTTGAATGTTTTCTAGTAGCAAACACAAATGCTTTTATTTCCTGTGCTCTCCACTTTTGACTATCCTCCTTAAGTAACTGCCTGCTTTGTTTACCCTCAGTTTCAGCCCTGATCTAATGGCCTTTTCAGAAAAACAGTTCCTTTGTTATATGAAGATGGCAATCCTGTGCCCTTAGATGCCAGCGGGAGGGAGGTCGAGTATGGTTGGAGCTGGGTTACAAAAGAAAGTTCCCTAAATGATGATGACCAGGACGTAGGGTGTTCCTATTCCTTTAAAATCACACTGTACAGTAAATCGCTTCCACCCGCAATGTCTCCCAAGTTCCCTCGGTCCTAGGCCTTCCCCATTCACTTGCCTGTAGCTTTTTCTCCTCCCGACCCCAGGGTTCGCTTAAGAAGTCCTCGAGGGGGCAGGTGCCGCGGAATTCCTAAGAAGTGGAGAGTGGGAAAGACCCGATCTGTTCGGTCCCGCGTTAGGGATACTCAGCACGGAGCTGAGCGTGAATTCTCCAACTCTCACCAGTTCAAAGATTAACCAGCCGTCCTCCCCGCCGGGGGCAGTGCCCTCTGGGGCCCCAGAGCAGCCCGGATGGGTGGGGAGGAGAGAAGAGAAGGAAAGGGAAAGAGGCAGGATTCCGGCATGGGATCCGCCTCCGGAGAATCATCCTAAGTAGCCAAACCGGTGGGGAGAGAAACAGGGCACGTGGGGAGCAGGAAGGAAGCAGATCTACCGTTCCGTTCAAGACACCTTTTTCTTCTCCCTCCCCTCCAGTCCCCCAAACTGTGTCAGGTTAGAAACTTCACGGTATCACCTCTCTCCCGGCCAGGGCATCTGCCCCTGGGCCGCCTTCCATTCCATTACTCTCTCCATCCCCGCCCGTCCCCTTCCAATTTCGTTCTCGATTAAGACTGCAGCTGGAAGACAAAAATCTGAAACACCCGTCCAGGAAAATGGGGAGAGAGGGCAGGGAGGAAGGGTGTCCCGGTACGGAGTAGTGACACGGAGCGTCACCCTCCAGGACTACAATAAATACAATCAATAAACATAAATAAATGAATTTATGTGTTAAGAAATATATTATTTAATATATAATAAAATATAAATAAACATAAATTTAATAAATAATAAATATAAATAAAAACCAATAAAACTTGAAAAGGTTTGCATATATTTATGTACCATTCATTTAATGTAAACTGAAGACGCAACTTTCTCTGTCCCTCTCCCAAAAGTGTACCGAGTCCTTGCCCCTCCCCTTAAGGTTGTCCAATCTTCTCAGGCGTTGGTCTTTTTCTAATTCCTCCCTACCAGTGTCTCTCAGCTCCTCTTTCTCCTTACCCGCAGTTCGAAGCCTCTCCGAAGCAGGGAGGCACCGGAGGAAGGGACCGCAGGAGGCTTACTCAAGCAGCACCACCAGTACTTTAGGTCACCAACATATCTCTACTCTGATGAAGACATTTCAGTACCTTGAACCCAAAAGCCTTGGGAATGGCGGTGCTCCTTACACCCCCAGGTCTGCTCAAAATCCCCCTCGGACATCACTGAGGGGAACAGTCGATCAATATAGAGAAGAGACTCATCTTCCTTGCCAGGACGGATACCAACTGCTAACTAACTGTTAACAGATGGCAGGTGAGGGATGGTAGTTTTCACCAGCCCATCCTGAAGCCATTATCTAGGGAGAAATCAACGTCTCTGGATATGTCACTTCTTTCAAGAGTCATGCAGCTACAGCTACTGAAGACCCAGAAAATAAAGTTCTGGACACAGTCATACATTCAACATCAAAAATCAATGTTATTTTATCAGTAGAAATAAGATGTATGAAGATGTTTTAGCATCTGCTTTGCTGCTGCACCCTTTAATGATCATTGGACTTTAAAAAATCTATTTTGATTTGCAACTGAAATCTACTAGATGTGTGGTCTCTCTTGTCAAGCTATTAGGAGACATTCTATTTTCTAGAGCCAAGGCCCAGCAAACAAGCTGCGCCCTGAACTTGGCATAATAATAATCCTTTTGTGTCTCAGGCAAAATCATAGTTTTTGCACTGTTTTGACCAGCACCAGGTGTTCTTTGAGGTCAGTCAGGTGGTCATGTTTTGCTTATAAAGTCCTGCTACAAAGTAAACTTGCATCAGTATTACCTTTACCTCTCATTGTCAATCTCCCCACACTGCCTAGTTCTCTCTTTTCTCCCTTTTCCTCCCTCCTCCCACAGTGGGGCTCTGGCACAAATAAGTTTGCTTGCAAGCCATTTCCCTCACTTTGAAATCAAACTTCTGTTTGATTCCTTGTAATGCCAGAGAAACTGAGGCAAGACAGAGATTGATTTTTAATCATTTTAATGTGGAGAGGATACTGGGTAGGGGACAAGTTATAATTCCAGGTAAGTATCATAATTTAGTCCTGATAGGATGAGGTCAAGATAAGAAGATCAGAGGGAAGGAGACATCGAGGTGAGGGGCAATACTCAAAGGAGGGGGAATTATCCCAGCAGGCATTTGAGATAAGTCACCTGGAGTTTAATGACTCACTGGTATTTCAGTATTCTCTATTCCTAAAGAACAAAGGAGTGGGGCTATAATAATTTTATTCAGGGCATAATAATACAGGGAAACTGAGGCATAACATCCTGTCTCTTGTTTCTATCCTGCTCTGTTCCCCTTCTACCACCCACAGGTTGAAGGTCAGTTCCCTGGGTTGACACCCTTATTAAAATGTGAACTCCTTGAGAGCAGGAGCTGTTTACTTTTTTATTGCTAGAATTTAGCGTGGGTTTTACACATAGTGCTTAATTAATACTTTTTTCATTCATTCATTTATTCATTCTCTAGCCTGCTTTCTTCTCTCCATTGTCCCTCAGTTTCCTTTCCTTTCTCCAGGTCTCCTTCCCTTTCTTGCAGTGACCCTTCACCCTCTCTTCTCTGGAATTTTTTAGCCTCTTTCTTCTCCTTTAGCTTCCTTCTCTCAACTGTAGTATCCTCCCATTCAATTCAATTAACCAAGCATTTATTAGGAATTTATCAAGATGTGTAGCCAATCATCTAAGAACTTTTACTCCAGTTGGAATAGCAATAATTATTGGGACAGATGGTGGACATAGAAATAAGTAATCCTTTCTCCCCTAAATCCCCAATCTGAATAAGAAATGGCCTCAGTCCTCAGTGAGCTTACATTATAATACAGGAATACAATATGTACCCTATAAATCAATAGGAAATATATACATGATAAACAAAAGGTGTCTTTTTAGGGGGAGCAATTCTTAGTGTAGGAAAAGTTTCTTATGCGAACTAACACAAACTGAAACTTGAAGAACTATGTGTTTTGAGAGACATAAGTGAGAGGGAGGGATAACATTCATTCATTCTTGCTTTAGGACCCAGGGACAGAAAAATAGAATGTTAATATAAGAAGGGAAAGAAACAAGCCTTTATTAAGCATCCACTGTGCTCCAGGAACAGCATTAAGTGCTTTATAAATACAATCTTATTCGATCTTCATGCTAATCTTAGGAAGCAGATGTTATTATTCCCATTTTGTAGTTGAGAAAATTAAGGCAGATAAAAGTGAAATGATGATAAAAATGTTTGAGGCTGGATTTGTACTGAAGTCTTCTTGACTCTAGGCCTAGCATTCTTCTACTGCACTTTTTATCTGCCTTGGAGATATGTCTTTGTATAAGGATATAAGATATTTATAGAAGAAGATATATAGGCCAACTTGAGTGGAATATAGAGTGCCTGAAAGGGAATAAACTGCTACATAGCAACACGATAATGTGATGATTAACTATGATAGACTTGGCATCTTCTTGGCAATTCAGTGATACAAGGCAATCCCAATAAACTTTGGGTATATCCACAAGCAGAGAAAAACCTATGGAGATTGAATATGGATAAATGCACACTATTTTCACCTTTCTGTTTTTTGCTTTCTTTTTCCTCATAGATTTTCCCTTTTGTTTTGATTTTTCTTTCCCAACTTGACTCACTTGGAAACATGTAAAAAAAAAAAATTTAATATATATGTATAACTCCCCCCTCTCCCTTTTCCAGGAAATTGAGGTTAAGTGACTTGCCCAGGATCACAAAGCTAGGAAGTATTGTCTGGGATCAGATTTGAACTCAAGTACTCCTGACTTCAGGGCTGGTGCTCTATCCACTACACCACCTAGCTGCCCCAATATAACCTTTTTAAAAAAAAAGATAGATTTGGGCCAGATAGAAAAGGATTTTAAAAAGGCCTTTAAAAGGTAATAAACCCTGGTGGGATATTTTTTTCTTAATCTTAGAGACAATAGAAGGCCACAGAAACTTCTTAGGCAGACATAGTCTACACTTTAGGTTAGGGGTTTTCTCACAACACTAGTCAGGCGATCTCTAACACAACTATCCCAACTACTTCAATATTTTCCCCCACTTCTCATTTCATTTTATGTTGTTATCAAAAAATATATAAGATTCTCTTTTTTAGGCTTTGATAGTATTTTATTTTTCTAAATATATGCAAATATAGTTTTCAACATTCTTTTGCATTCTTTGCAAAACCTTGTGTTCCCAAATTTTCTCCCTTTTTTCTTTCCTCCTCCTTCCCCAAAAAGCAAGCAATCTGATATAGGTTAAACATGTGCAATTCTTCTAAACATATTTCTACATTTGTCATGCTGCAAACACACACACAAAATCAGATCAAAAGAAAAAAAAAAAACATGAGAAGGGAAAAAAAAAAGCAAAAAACAACAGAAAAGGTGGAAAATACTATGCTTTGGTAGGTAGTGCAATGGATAGAGCATCAGCTCTGAAGTCAGGAGGACCTGAGTTCAAAATACTGAAGACACTTTATACTTCCCGATTGTGTGACCCTTGGCAAGTCACTTAACCCCAATTGCCTCAGAAAAAAAAAAAAAGAGCCAAGTCCATATCAATTGTAGATAAGATTCTTAAAAATTAAGGTCCCTCCATGGAATTTTTGTTTATGTGGACTTTATCTCTCAACAGTTGCCATATTATTAAAACTTCTTAGTATTCCTGCCTGATTTTCAAATTCCTCTGGGAAGAAAAATAGTACCTTCCACTCAGAGATGCACATTCCCACACCTGGTCATACCCAACACATCCAAATGATTCTGAACCTTTGTAGGTCATCATCTAAACCCCCTTTCATCATCCCCCACCACCTTATTCATTATTTTCATTCCTCTTATCCTCCCATTCCAAAGTCCCAAGCAGACAGCACGTCCACTGTGCCTTCTGAAATGCCTATTCCATAGGTAGAGAATTTGCCTTTATTCTAAATATTTTCCTTTCCCATTCCTTCCACTTTATAGCAGTCATAGAAATCTGGCTCTTGCCTGATGACACAACATCCAGTGCTGGCTACACAAATTGATTTACTGGTTGAGGCAGGGGAAATTAAGAATGCTCCTTGTTCTCCATTGCTACTTCCAGGTTCTCCCCTTACCTTCATGACTCAGTAACTTCTCCTTGGAGGGTCATACAATTAATTTCTACCATTCAATCCAAATCCTTGTAGCTATTGTCTACAGACCTCCTGGTCACTTGTCTTCCTCAAGTTCTGTATCTGTTTTACAAATTTTCTCTCCTCCCCACCTTTGCCCTCATCCTAGGGAACTTCAACATACATATTGACTCTCCTTTAAACACTTTAATCACTCATTTCCTAAGCCTACTCATTTCTCATTACCTACTCCTCTATTCTACTTCAATTATACACAAAGATGATCTGCCATCGTCCAGAAATGCACCAACTACGTGTTCAAGAATTCTGAAATCCTTTAATCTGATCATAATCCACTTTTAACTTGTCCTCTTCCTTTCCTTAGTAAATCCTACTTTTTAATGGTCATGCCATGACCTTCAAATCACTTGACCCTTTACTCTTCTTCTAAGCCATCACTTCTGCTTTAACTGTTACTCTTCCTTTCCTAATTTTGATCCCGGTTGAACTAGTTAAACTCTATACTGTCCTCTTCTCTTGAGTCCCTTCCACCTTATCATTTATATATATTTTAATTTTTTTGTGTGTGCTGAGGCATTTGGGGTTAAGTGACTTGCCCAAGGTCACACAGCTAGGAAGTGTTAAGTATATGAGTCACATTTGAACTCAGGTCTTCCTGACTTCCGGGCTTGTGCTCTATCCACTGTGCCATCTAGCTGCTACCTTATCATTTATATTGCTGATTTTCCCTACCAAGTCTGTCCTTGGATTTCTCCCACCAGCAGCCTCCTTTACTCCTACACATGGACTACTGAGTAAAGATGGAAAAAATCGTGTAACTGTTCCGACTTCATCCACTGCAATATTTTCTTATATAATTTTATCTGGGCTCTCTTTGCTTTTCTAAGCAATTCTTCTGAATCCTTATCAACTTATTATCTTATTCTCCACAGTGATTCTTTCAAACCTTTTCATCCCTCCTCAAACTTCCCATGGCTCTCCCTCCATCTAACCTCTCAGAAGAGAAATTTGCTTTAAATTTTTTCAGAAAAAAATGAAATCATTCACTGTGATATCTCTCTCCTTCCCTCTTTCTCATCTCATATTATTCAGATGTTTTTTTTTTCTATTATTTGTACCTTCATTCTTGTCTCACAGGAATAGGCAGCCTTACTCCTTACCAAGGCTAACTCTTCTACCTGTGCAAGCGATCCTATTCCATCTCATTTTCTCCAACAGATTGTTCCTCTCTATCACCTCCATTTTTTCACTTATCCTTAATCTCTCCCTGTCTATTGACACTTTTCTTACCATTTGCAAACATGTCCATATCACCCACATCTTCAAAAAACCCTCATTTGATCTTTCCATCCCTGCTATTATCCTACATTTCTCCTGCCCTTTTGTGCTAAACTCCTTGAGAAGGCCTTCTTTAATAGATGCTTCTATTTTCTCTTCCCTCACTTGCTTAATCCCTTACAAGCTTCTGTCCTCATTATTCCACTGAATCTGCTTCTTTCAACTAGTCTCTTAATTGCCAACTCCAAAAACTTTCCCCTCAATCTTCATTCTTCTTGATTTCTTGCAGTATTTGACATTATTGATCATGTTCTTCTACACTCTCTCTCTCTCTCTCTCTAAGCTTCCCACTAACTGACAATCTCACATCTCCAATTGCCTTCCAGACATCTGGTAGTGCTGTAAACATTTTTATTATTGTTATTAAAGATTTTTATTTTCAAAACATATTCATGGATAATTTTTCACCATTGACCCTTGCAAAACCTTGTGTTCCAATTTCTCCTCCCTAGCCCCACACCCTCCCTTGGATGGCAAGTAATCCTATATATGTTCAGCATGATAAAAAATATATGTTAAATGCAATATATGTATACATATTTATACAATTATCTTGCTGCAAGAGAAAAATCAGATCAAAAAGAAAAAAATTAGAAAAAATAAAACGCAAGTAAACAACAGCAAAAAGAATAAAAAAATGCTATGTTGTGATCTACATTCGGTTCTTATAGTCCTTTCTCTGGGTGTAGATGTTTCTCTTCAGCACAAGAACATTGGAAATGGCCTGAGTCATCTCATTCTTGAAAAGAGTCACATCCATCAGAATTGATCTTTGTATTATAATCTTACTACCATGTACAATGATCTGGTTCTGTTCATTTTACTTAGCATCAGTTCATGTAAATCTCCAGGCCTCTCTGAAATCATCCTGCTGATCATTTCTTATAGAACAATAATATTCCATAACAGTCATATACCATAACTTAATTAGCCATTCTCCAATTGATGGGCATCCATTCAGTTTCCACTTTCTTGCCAATACAAAAAGGGCTTCCACAAACATTTTTGCACATGTGGGTCCCTTTCCCTCCTTTAAGATCTCTTTGGAAGTGTAGTAAACATCTTAAACTCAACCATTTTCCAAATCCCTCAAGCATGAAACTTAGATGTTATTCTTGACTTCTCACTTAACTTACCTCTGTCTCCCTAATATGCTATTTGGCACCAAGGCCTATTGATTTTACTTTGTAACTTCTCTTCAGTATTTTCTTTGTCTTCTCTGATACAGTCATTACCCTGATATACACCCTCATCACACATTTGTACTATTGCAAGAGCTTGCTAGTGAGTCTACCTGTCTCAAGTCTTACCAATAGATTCAGCTGCCATTCAGCTGCCAAAGTGATTTAGTATTTACATGAATAAAATATTCTCTCTCTCAAATCTGGGCATGATCTCTGGCTATGTCCCTTGCTTGGAAAGATCTCCCTCCTCATCTGTCCCTGATGGGTTTGGGGTTCATTTCAAATGATGGGGTTCAGCATCAAATGGTGAGCTTTCATAGCAATTCACATGTGAAAAATTCAGAATGACTTTCTCTTTGCCAAAAGGTATTTTTATTTATGAGAAGAAATTATGGACAAAATAAAGAAGTAAGATAGGCAGCAGGAGTGGGAAATATGAAATAGATTTGGGAGATCATATAGTTAGTAAAGAAAGAGGTTTTAACACTAACGATGGAAAAGATAAGTTCCCCAGTGGAACTCAAAATTAACCAGGAGAAAGGCAATTTGTTATGAGGTGGGGGTATGCCATTAAGATGAATGAGGAGAAAGACATCACAGGCAGAAATGCTATGGTGGACTAACCCAAATGGGATTCAGCAAAGATGGGGTAGGCCGTGGACAGATTTATTGGGGAAATTTAATCTTAGGGATTTGACCTGATAACTTGGCTTTCTAATTGGATACAGTAAAGTGGGATTACCCAAGACCTCCACAGGCAGTGAGAGTGTAAAACTGAGCTGATCCCCATCAATGCCCTTCCCTGTTTGCCTCAAGGAGTAATCTTATCAGTGCTTCAGACTTTTTCTTCCAACCTCACCTAGTCACCAAGGATTTCATTACCCCTACTATGCATATTTCCTAATGAAAATGGTACTTACTACTTGCTTGGGCAGCTAGGTGTCCTAGTAGATAGAATGCTAGTCCTGGAGTCAGGAAGATTCATCTTCTTGAGTTCAAATCTGTCCTCAGATACTGTTAGCTACTTACTAACTGTATGATTTGGGGCGAATCTCTCAGTCCTGCTTCCCTCCGTTTCCTTATCTGTAAAATAGCAAACCACCTCAGTATCTTTGCCAAGAAAATTCCCAAATGGAGTTAGAAGGAGTTGTTCATGTCTGAAATGACTGAACAGTAACTACAACAACAATAAATGCTTACTGACTGACTACAATTACAAAAAAACATTTGACCCTTTGAAAAAGGGGAGGGGGTGGGGGAAGAGGGAGGGAAATTGGAACACAAGGTTTTATGTTGTGCCACAGTTCTCTTTTAATGTCCTGACCCAGTTTCCCTAATTGTCCTCAGTTACTCTGCCCCAAAAGCCCAGGCTATAATCATTCCCTCTTAATCTTTGATAGGATATATCTTCAGGCTATAATCATTCCTTCTTAATGTTTGATGGAATAAAGGTCTATCCATTTTAGACATGATTAGAATATCAGGAGCCTCTCCATACCTCCCTCCATTACATCATCCTAGGTGCCTCCCCCATTAGGTCATCTTCATTAGCTCACCCCCCCCCCCCCCAGGTATCTCCCCTATTATGTCGTCGTTGTTCTTGTAACCCTACAAAAAATCTTGTATCCAACATTCCTTGCTGAATTCTTGGAGACAATAGTCTCATTCAGCCCTGAGACCAAACCATGGATCCATTTGGTCCCAGTAAATCTCTCCCTTTCAAATAAACTATTAAATTGTTCTCTAATCTCTATCCTGCCTCAATTTCTCTGGCATTACATTTACAAGGGTCAATGGTGAAAAATAATCCTTGCATATGTTTTGAAAATAAAAAGCTTCAACAAGAAAAAAAAAAGAGAGAGAATCAGTTGATATAGAGGACAAGCAAAAACAAAACAAAACAAACAACCAAAAAGACAACAAACAATTCCCACCAAGAATTTTCCTTTCTGTTTGGACAAGATTCATCACTGACAGTGAAGAGGTACTGGGTAGCTAGATGGGAGTTGGCAGAGAAAACTTGAAGGAATTATAATACCTCCTGAGGCAAGCTGGGAAGAGGATTGATAAGATCATCTCAGCCTTAAGTGGACCCTTTGTTCTTAAGTGGGCCTTTTGTTCAAGTGGACTTTTGATTATAGTCCCACTTCAAATGAAGGTCTCAGAAAAGTCTACATTTACTATAACCAGTCTGAAAGCCAAGCTATGATGTCAATCCCTTGAGGTTATATCTCCCCTATAAAAGATCTGCTCAGACTGTAGTTCCTCCCTAACTTCTCTGTGAATTCAGCCCATCAGTCAATGGTGTCATCCTTATTATAACTAAACTCCTCTTTAGGGTTAGTCTGACTGTAATGCCAGAGAACCTGAGGCAAGCTACAGATTAGAGTTTTTAATATTTTATTTATGGAGAGCTTAATTGAGTGGATCGGACTCGCATCTCAAAGTATCCAGTATTGAATGTGAGGATTTTTATAGGACTTCAGTGAGAAGAGAAACAAAGGCAAAAGGCAGAAGGCAGAGAGTGGGAATTTTCAGGGACTGACCATAAATTCAGTTCTGACAGGTTGGGGGTGAGAATTATGAATTCTTACAAATTGGGAGTGAAGGAGGTATTCAACTAGGGTTTTATCTGGAGTTTTATCTTTTTGGAATACCAAGTGACCAGATTTCCACAGCCTTAATTATCTCAGTCCTAATGAACAGGAAAGGGGGAAGGGGGAAACATAGCATACTAACTCAGGGAAATAAAGATGTTATAATTCAGGAAAACTAATGCAGGGAAGCTGAGGTAGAACAATTCACGAAGACTGTGGCATAACATGCTAAGGTATATTCCTCCCTTAATGGCATTTCCTCCTGTTTGCTGCTAGGGAACTTGTCTTCCCCTTTGTTGATTTTTAAATCTTTATCCTTGTTAAAAATTCTTATGGATTTGGTAAATTCTTAGTAATATAATAAAGATTTCATTTTGGATGTGGAGTATGTCTAAGCCTATAAATTCTTTTGAGATAATTTATTGAAGGGGGTGGGAAACTGTTCCCTTTACTGAACCTGTGTTCCCTTTTGGAATCTTAGGCCCTCCTAAGGATAGTATATCTCCCCAGATAAGTTATCTTTTGGGGATGCCAGAGCCTTTGATTCAACTAGAAAGTCTGGTCAAAAAGCACTCCCTTGAAGTGTTAATTCCAATAAGAGATCTGGGCTACTGATAAGCATCTAGGCTGGGAACCTTGGCTTTCAAATGTAATGCTGGAGAAACTGAGCAAGACAGAGATTAGAGAACAATTTAATAGTTTATTAAATGGAAAAATATACTGGGACCAAATGGATCCATGGTTGGTCCCAGGGCTAGATGGGACTATCATCTCAAAGAATCCAGCAGTGAATATCAGATAACGAGGTTCTTTTATAGGGTAACAAGAACAATGATGATTTTTCATTCTAGAAAAAGTCTGTTCACAGACATAAGTGCTGCCAAAGATGGTTGCCATTTTGAATGTATGGTTCCTGAGATGAGGATATGTTTCAGAGGGGAGAGATGCATAGAAATTATGAAGGCTGCTTGACTTGAATGTGTCTTTCAGAGAGTCACAATTCTGCAGTTCAGCCAGTTCCATTTGGTAAATTGTATCCACATTTTTCAATGTCAATAGAAAATAGGTTACGGAAAAGCTGTATGTCCTGTTCATGGAGATGAAGCTCTTTAAATCTAAATTGGAACTCCTTTTGCAATTTTTCCAGTGAATCCACACATGTTTTGTTTGGGAATGCAATCAGCAGTTTTTCCACTAACAGATTTTGAGTTGTAGGAAGATGGCAGAAGTTTTCCTCCTTCACTTGTTTGATGAGGAGGCCTAATTTTACTTCAAATGCTTTGACATGTGATTGCATATCATAGATGAGCTTCCCCTTTCCTTGAAGCTGCATACTGAAATTGTTGAGGAGCTCTGTTATATCTGTCAGAAAGGCAAAGTGCCATTTCCATTCTGCATCATTGAACTCTGGTACTTCTTTGTTTTTTGAAAGCAGAAAAGTTGTAATCTGTGGAAGTAAGTTGTAGAAACATTTCAAAACTCTCCCTTGACTCAGCCAATGGACTTCTGTGTGATATAGGACATCTTCATACTCAACCTTTAGCTCAGACAGAAATTCCTGAAATTGTGTGTGATTTAGTGCATTAGCTCTAATGAAGTTAACACAAGATACCATGATTTTCATAACAGAGTCCCACTTCAGTGATTTACTACACAGTGCTTGTTGGTGGATGAGGCAGTGTATGGCTATTGGATGAGAATGGTTATGTTTGTCCATCTCTTCAAGCAATTACTCCTTTCTTAGACCCCACCATGCTAGGAGCACCATCAGTTGTCACGCTGGCTAGTTTAGCCCACTCCAGCTCCAAACAATTCATAGTTTGGCAAACGTTTTCATAGATATCCTCTCCTGTAGTTGTTCCTTTGATACTTTGCAGTGTAGCAAGCTCTTCTATGACTTCAAAATAATCATTCGTCCCACAAATAAAAATTAGAAGTTGTGCAGAATCACAAACATCATTGCTTTTGTCGAGTGCCAAGGAAAAATATGAAATTTTTTTAATGGAGTTTTGCAAATGCTGATGCAGATTGTCTCCCATTTCTTCAATCCTCCATGTAATTGTAGGTCCTGAAAGACTCACTGTATTAAATAAATCGGCCTTCTCTGGACACATCTCTTTGGCAACAGAAAGAAGGCATTCTTTAACAAATTCTCCCTCCACAAATGGTCTGCCAGTGCATGCTATTAGCTTGGCAACTTGAAAACTTGCTTGCAGTTATGAAATATTTAGTTGCTTCTGCTTCACAAAAGTATTTTGCTGAGTTGTCAATATATTTTTCAGTTTTAATATTTTATCTTTTCTCACTTCTCCAACCAAACAATCATATTTATCTTTGTGTTGAGTTTCATAGTGTTGATGCAAATTATATTCTTTGAACACAGAATATAGTGTTTGGCATATCAGATATACAGCTCTTTCCTTGTACTGCATGAAAAAGTAATCATAAGTCCACTGTTCTTTGAATATCCTACATTCCAAGTCAATTTTTCTTTTTCTTGACATCATTATTTCCTAAGGATTCCAAATTGCTATTAGTAAAATACCAATATATATATACAACGCTACAAAAACAATATACCAACAATTCTTCCAAGCTGCCTCTGTGCTGTGATGCCTCTGTTTCCCACACTCTTTCTCTCGCTCTTCATGCTCCTGCTTCCGATCTTCACTGCTGCAGTGAATTTTCCCTGCAGCGGCCGTGACATGCGCAGCATGCACTGTACATCCCTATTGCCTGTCTGTTGTGGTGGCTGCCGTTACTGTACAAGGCCACAGGGCCGTCAGTTCTCCGTCTTCTGCATCTCTCTCCCTTCCCCACACCACACACCACGGCCTGGGAACTCACCTCACCTCGGTTTCGCCTCACACTCTTCTCCGCTGCCTCAGTCCAGTGTTGGAAGTGTGCGTTGCTAACGCGAGTTTAGGTCAAATGTCACTTCCAATCTGATTTTACCATAACCCGGTGGTTGCACAAATGTCCTCAGCGGGCCGCATCTGACCCGTGGGCCATAGTTTGAGGACCCCTGGTTTAAGGTCTCCCACAGCATCCAGGGCCTTCTCCAGTCATCCTGATCTGTAATTGGCAACTAGACCCAGATGTTTCTGGGGGAGACAGTGAGGCAGGTGATCTTGCCCAGCCCTCCCTCACAATTCCAATTCACTTGTATGTCATGGCATCAGCTCCCTAATGTCATGGTCCTCTTCAAGAAGGGCAACAACAATCTGATCGTCTGTGAGTTGGCAATCATTTATTTAATCTCAAGATAAATCTTTTAGGTGTGCTTTTTATTGATCCCTGTAGTCCTTTTCCTTAGAGCCAAATTAACAAATATCCCAGGTTTCCTTCCTTGGGAAGCTGTTTTCCTTCATTTCTGAAGATTTTTGGCTCTGACTCTGTCTTTCTGTCTCTTTCAGTATTTGCAGGACTCTGATCTTTGGTGCTTTCTTTTGAATAGCTCCATACCTAACTTTGCCAAGGGCCCCAAGCCTACAATGCCTGGAAAGCCTCTAAATCCCTCCAGTTAACACGGCTAAGGTTTTCCCTTAAATTCCATGTCCCCTAACCTGCAGATCTGAAACCTGCAGACAATATCATATTAAAAACATGTAGTAAACAACATATGTATGCTTGGGATCTGAATCTATTTTTTTCTTTTCCTTCCCTGTTCCTTTTGCCTAACTGGCGTTTTTGCTTGCAGGAATGGATGCTGATGGCTCAGAATCAGAGACAAAGAGTTCCAAACTACCTTAGTTATATACTCCAGCTTCTATCTGAATCACAAGTTCTTCTACATCTCAACCATCTAGTCTCTGCCTGAGGACCTCCAAGGAGGGGGGAGTTATTACTTCCAGAGGCATATCATTACACTTTTAGACAGAATCCTTAGATGAAATCAGCATCTTTGCAATATACATTCAGTTCCCAGATGTGCCCTCTTAGAATATCTCATTTATTTTCCAAACAATTCTTCAAATACTTAAAAATGACCATCCTATTCATTCAGAATTTTTTCTTCTTCTAGGTAAAAATCCTCAGTTCCTTCATCCAGTCTCCTCATCATTCTTGTCCTTGTCTCCAGGACACATTCTAGTTTGTTCGGGCTTTTCTAAGATGTGGTGCCACAATTATAGTCCAGCTATGGCCTGACCAAGACAGGGTCTTGGAGAACTATAGGTTATGGGAATTTGGAAGGAAAGGAGAACATAAATGGTTCTGAGAGGGGAGACTGTTGGGAGTTGTGGAAGTAAAGGTCTGAGGAGCCTTCTTAAATTTTCACAGGGGAAGTGTCACTCAAACAATGGAGGAAAAAATGGAAGAACTTTTCTACGTTTCCCCTAGAAAACTCGTGTGTCAGACATTAATGCTATGGAGAATTAAAGCACAAGTAAAATAACAAGGGGATGTTAGGGGAAATTTTTTATTCACCATTGGGATCAAAAGAAGAAATAATTGGATGGAATGATCGAATAGAAGAAAATGTTAACAAAAATGGAATTACCCAAGTCTTCCATTGTCTGTCCAGGTACTATTGATTTCAACATGATTTGAAGGGGTAAGGTGTCCTTCATCACAGGAGCCTTCATTTCATCACTTTCTCCCAGGGGTCCTCAAACTTTTTAAATAGGGGGCCAGTTCACTGTCCCTCAGACTGTTGGAGGGCCGGACTATAGTAAAAACAAAAACTTTGTTTTGTGGGCCTTTAAATAAAGAAATTTCATAGCCCTGGGTGAAGGGGATAAACGTCCTCAGCTGCCACATCTGGCCTGCAGGCCGTAGTTTGAGGACTCCTGCGAGAGCAAGGGGATAGAAAGAGGATTGAATCAGGAATGACAAGATGTAAGTTCATATCTCAAACTTGCTACTTCCTATCTCTGTAATCTTGTGAGAAAATCGGTTAACTTTGTTGGTCTTCCATTTTCTAATGTGTTAAAGAAAACTGATTCTTTCTCAGGTTAATTTTATGCTCTCTACAAAATATGCAATTCAGTGGCTTCCGTGCCCACAGTCTTTATTTCTGACAAAGTTTACTAGGAATACCTTCATATTTTAGACAGTTCATTTATCTTATGCTGAAATTGTATTCTTCCCTTTTTAATAATTCCCCATTTTAATAATTAAGCTATTCCCTTTTGTTTTTGTGTCTGGCTCTTTGTGACCCCATTTGGGGATTTTTTTTTTTATCAGAGAAATTAGAGTAGTTTACAACTTCCTTCTCCAACTCATTTTACACATGACCAAAATGAAGCAAACAGAGTTAAATGACTTGTTCAGAGCCACACAGCTGGTAACTCTCTGAGGTCTGGATTAGAATTCAAGTCTTAATAGCTCTGCTGTGAGAGATACCGATCCTTTCTACGGTGAGACAAAGTCTTCTATCCCGTACCAAATTCCATTTCCTGGACTTTGACTTCTGTATTCCTGGATCTCTTGCTTGCTTATCTACAATGTCTGGGATGTGACAAGAGTTGCCTGCTGGGCAAGGCAAGAGTCACAGCTGGGAAGGATGTCATTAAAATGACAACACAGCTCTCCACAAATCTGTCCTCAGGTTCCTTCAACGCTCAGATGCCCTCGGTTTTGGGGGGAGGGGAGGAGAACCTTCCTAATTCCCAAGGGAAGGAAAGGGACCGGCTGAGGAGAGCTGGAGGCTGGAAGGTCAGCGGAGAAGGGCTGCAGCCGGGAGAAGGGCAAGTCTGATTTTTCTCTGTTCAGGCTGAGAGCACAAGAGCTGTGTGTTCCCAAAGGGAGGATGGGAGGCAGGGAGGCTGTTACAGGAATAACACAGAAAGAGCAGAGGGCCAGAAAGCTGGGGCTTTTTGGTCTCCCAACTTGTTTATGTTTATTCTGCCCCCCCCCCTCCCATCCCCCGATGACGTTTGCTTCTTCCATTTCCTATTGGGTGGCAGAACCTCAGTGAAGCCAATCAGAAGTTAAGGGTTCCTCCCTCTATAACACGAAGTTATTAAACTGCTGTCAGGGATCTTATTTTCTGCCTGCCCACCATGGGCTCTTATGCCTGCTCTCTCTTTTTGTTGGGGGCCCTTGCCCTGAAAGAGACCTGGGAGGGTAAGTAGAGAGCAGTATTCACCGGCCGCCTGGAGACTGGACAGTGTCCCTGGGGAGATTGGGGGGGAGAGGGGGAAGGTTTGCTACAGAAAGCTGCACCAAGACCCGCCCCAGTGGCTTTCCCAGGAGAAAGCTGAAGTCAAGGTGGTGCTGAAAGGAAGAAGCAATGAATAAGAGAGTGTGACCTGGGGCCCAGTAACCCACCATCCCTTAGCTGGGGTTTGGCAGGCAGGGGAGAGGGGGCGGCCTGGTTTTTAGGGGTCTCAGTAGGCTGGGGGTTATTAGTAGGTGGGTGTGAGGACATAGGGCACTAAGAAAGAGGTGCCAGGGGAAAGAGTGCGACAGTCCTGAGGGCATTAAGGAGCAGAGCTGCCTGGGAGCCCCGGCATGGAAGGGCGAGAATGGAGAGCCAGATTTTTTTTTTAAGGACTTAACAGGATTTTGGGGCAAGAAGGAAGGGCCAGGAGAAGACACAAAGTGGGGGGCTGAGCGTCAGAATATGAGGAATCCAAGACCTAAACCAAGGGAGAGAGCTTCGGTGGGTGGGGGGCAACCCCCAATCTGAGGGCCACTAGTACCTACTGGGTTGTTGTCAGTAAAGATGTGCTGATCTTAAAGCGCTAAAGTTATGAGAATTACTATTTTCCAGAGGAGTGCACAGCAGTGTCGGGAGCAGATGGGCTGGGATTAAGGGGTTAAGGAGGCATTTCAAGATTTGTTGTTCTAAGTCCAAGGTCACACTATGGGTGGGCCGGGGTCAGGGGTCCCACCGATGGCTTTACCGCAGACACCGGGCAGATGGAGTCGGGCCCATGGGGTCTCTTCCTTGACCCCGGCCCATGTCCCCACGTCTCAGGCTCTCACTCCTTGAGGTATTTCGGCACCACCGTGTCCCGGCCCGGACTCGGGGAGCCGCGATTCTTCTCCGTGGGCTACGTGGACGATCAGCAGTTCGTGGGCTTCGACAGCGACAGTGCGAGTCAGAGGGTGGAGCCGCGGGCACCATGGATAGAGAAGATGGAGAATGTGGACCGGGACTACTGGGAGCGGAACACGCAGAACAGTAAGAGGAATGCACAAATTTCCCGAGAGGACCTGCAGACCCTACACGGCTACTACAACCAGAGCGAGAGCGGTGAGTGACGTGGGCCCGGGGTCACTAATCACGAACACGGACCAGAGTGAGGAGGACAGGCCTGGTCGGGACCCATCCTACAGTCACCTGCCGGGACCCATTGAGGGTGTATCCCCTCTCAGGCAGCAGAATTACTTCTGGGCCCTCCCGGGTGGGCGGGTCACAGGGTCAGCTCTGTTGGGCAGAAGCTGGAGGTGCTGATCCTGTAGGGGGCTGGGGGCGGGGCAGGGGTCCACACCTTCCAGCGCCTGGTCGGCTGCGAGATTTCCCCGGACCTCTCCTTCAAGCGCGGGTTTGATCAGTATGCCTACGATGGGCAGGACTACCTCGCCCTGGACACAGAGACCCTCACGTGGACGGCTGCAGTGAATGAGGCAGTGAACTCAAAGCACAAGTTGGAGGCTGAGAGGAGCAATGCGGAGAGAGATAAAGCCTATCTGGAGGAAACGTGCGTGCTGTGGCTGAAGATGTACCTGGAGATGGGGAAGGAGAGTCTGCAGAGAGCAGGTACCTCCCAGTCAGCCCCAATGTGCTCGGCATTCAAGGGCCCAGCCTCCCTATTCCATCTCCCCTGCACCATTATTCCCGAGCTCCCCATTCCCAGGCACCCTAAGGACCTCAGGGCCCGGATTGTGCAGTGTACCCCTTTTCCCTGTCTAACCTTATGACTCTGAAGGACAAGGAGTAAAGAGTAAGCCTGGAAATGCCTGTGATTTTTGCCCCCAGATCCCCCTTCTGTCCAAGTGACCCGTCACAGCACCTCCAATGGGGAGGTGACCCTTCAGTGCCGGGCCCAGGACTTTTACCCCGCGGAGATCTCTCTGACCTGGCTGAGGGATGGGGAGGAACAACACCAGGACACAGAATTCATCGAGACCAGGCCTGCTGGAGATGGGACCTTCCAGAAGTGGGCGGCTGTGGGGGTGACCTCGGGCCAGGAAGGGAAATATACCTGCCGAGTTCAGCACGAGGGCCTGCCTGAGCCCCTCATCCTGAAATGGGGTAAGGACCATGAGGAGGGACTGGGGGATGGCCATTCCCACCTCCCAGAAGGAGCAGGGGGAGGGGGAGCTGCAAGGGAAATTAGGGAAGGATTCAGTGAATCTCAGACCAGAGAGGGATCCCAGCCTTTCAGCTCCCTTTTCCATTTTAGAGCCAGAGTCCTCATCTCCCTGGATCATTGTGGGGATCCTTGCTGTTGCTGTCTTTCTCCTCACTGTGGTCATTGCTGGAGCTGTGGTCTGGAGGAAGAAGACTTCAGGTGGGCAGGACTGGAAGGGGGTCATTGGGCACAGGCACTATGGAGATCCCGGCTTCCCCTGACCGCTCATCTTGTCTGTCTCTCCCCAAGTTCTCTACTTGCCCACTAAGGGACTGTTAGCTGGGCCCTAAGTCCTAAGTTTTAGATGAATAAACCTGGAAGTGGAAGACACTTTCTGGAGGATGCCTTGTAGTGGTATAACAGGCTGGCTGAGTGGGGAAACTGCTTCAGACTCAGATCAGAAATGAACAGAAATGAAGGATTTCTGCTAAACTGACTGGGAGTTCTGTCCCTGGGCCAGACCAGAATAGGAACCCACTGAGGCAGGCCTGGGGTGGGAAAGTGCCCTTCCCTGGTGCCTCTTTTCCCTTTTCCTCTGAGATCTAGATATTGAACTGGAATGGGGGGTTGGAGGGGGAGTATCAATTGTCATTTATTGTGTCTGCAAGGCAACTCAGTGAGCTTCTGGGATCTTAGTGCGGTCTCCTCTCCTGGACTGTGAAATTTGCTTTTCTTTTGCAGGTGGAAAAGGAGGGGACTATGTTCTGGCTGCAGGTAAGTGAAAAATTGAAGTGGAAGGGAGGAAGAAGGGTCCAGTCCATGGTATCTTTGGGACTTGGGAAATGAGAAGTCAGAGAAGAGACTTACTGAAAATCCATACCTTGAGGTCCCTTTGGCTTCACATCCCCTGGTTCTGGACTATGTGTCCCTGACTGGGTTGTTTCCCTCTTTTGTCTCTAGGCAGTGATAGTGCACAGGGGTCAGATGTCTCTCTGTCAGCCAAAGGTGAGACTCTGGGGCTGGTGTGAAGGGGACAAGAGGGGTGGTGAGAATGAAGAGAGGCTTGAGGTGAATTTGAGGATGCTCCTTAATCTGCCTTTCTTCAGCTTGAGAGAATTGCCATGAGTGAACCCGATAAAGAAAACAAGGATATCCACATCCTAATTCTTGTCTTGTTCCTGTTGACCTTTGCCTTCCCTTTCCAGATTGGCCTCTATGATCATCCCTGTACTCTACAGAGCAAATTCAAAGAAGCATCTCTAATGCCTTCAATCTATTATCTAAGGCTTCCCAAACCTTCCTTCCCTTTTTCTACCCTTTTCCCTTTTTAGGCAATAAAACTAGCACTAAAGCAAAAGACTTTGGAAATGATCTTTCCTTAACATTTAAAAAAAACATCTATTTTTAATATACATTGCTTTATGAATCATGTTGGGAGAGAAAAATCAGAAAAACAGAGGAAAAAAATAAAGGAAAAAAAGTATAGTATGTGTTGATTTACATTCAGTCTCCATAGTTCTTTTTCTGGATGCAGATGGAATTTTCTGTCCAAAGTCTAATGGGATTGCCCTGGATCTCCTTAAAATCTGATGTTTCACTAAATTGATATTTTTCTTCCTGGAAAAATTTGCACTGTGAACGATTTTTCTTGAATTTTCAACTTTTCTCCACAATTTCAGTTGACCTTTCAATTGACCTTTTATGTTTTGGTAGGGGTTTCAGGAAATTGGAATGGCAATGTGGAGATATTCTGGCCATTTGAAGGAGAAAATAAATTAAAGCTTTAAGACTTAAGGATTCTTTTATTTCCTCTGCTGTGTCTGTGATTGCAGACGGACCTGGGACAAATAGACAAAATAGTCCTGAGGAGAGGCGGTATGTGAGGCATTGTGAGGGTACAGACATTTGCCTGATTTATGCTGATCAGGTGCACATGTTGATATAGTATATTGTGACTTGTTCCAGGGCTTCAAATAGAGTCCAGGCTACATAATCTTCCTGAAAACAGGAAGGGCCAAAACGGAGAAAGAAAATTATAGAGCAACTTCCCTAAGGAGTATTGATGCAAAAATCATAAATAAACTATTAAGAGATTACAGCCACTTATTATAGGATAATACCCTAAGACCTAATAGGATTTCTACTAGGAATCCAGGGCTGGTTCAGTATCAGAAAAACTAACATTATTGATCATATCAATAACCAAATTAACAGAAATCATATGACTATCTCAATAGATGCAGAAAAAGTGTTTGACAAAATCCAACACCCATTCCTATTAAAATCACAAGGGAGAATAGGAATAAATGGAGTTTTCCTTAAAATGATCAATAGCATCTATTTAAAACTATCAGCAAGCATCATATGTAATGGGGACAAACTAGACCATTCCCAATAAGATCAAGGGTCAAACAAGGTTTCCCAATATCACCATTACTATTCAATATTATATTAGGAATGTTAGCTTTAGCAACAAGAGAAGAAAAAGGAAAATAAAAGATGATAAAGATGGTATACTTAGAGAATCCTAGAGAAGCAACTAAAAAACTACTAGCAAAAATTCACAAATTTAGCAAAATTGCAGGATACAAAATAAATCCACATAAATCACCCGCATTTCTATGTTACCAACAAAGTTCAGCAGCAAGTGATACAAAGAGAAATTCCATTTAGAATAATTGTAGATAATATGAAATATTTGGGAGTCTACTTTGCCAAGAGAAAGTCAGGAACTGTTTGAAGATAATTGCAAAAGACTTTCCCCACAAATAAAGTCAGATCTACTACATTGGAAAAATATCAAGTGCTCATGGGTAGCACTTGATTATAATAATAAAAATGACAATACTGCCTAAATTAATCTACTTATTCAAACTCCCAAGAAATTATTTTGCAGAGCTAGAAAAAATAAGAAAGTTTATCTGGAAGAACAAAAGATCAAGAATTTCAAGGTAATTAATAAAAAAGTGCAAATGAAGCTGGCCTAGTTGTACTAGACCTAAAACTTTATTATAAAGCAACAATCATCAAAACCATTTGGTACTGGCTAAGAAGTAGAGTAGTTGCTCAATGAAATACATTTGCAACATAATAGTAAACTAGTCATCTAGTGTTTGATAAACCCAAGGCCTCCAGCTTCTGGAACAAGAACTTACTATTTGACAACAATTGGAAATTAGTATGGGTGATACTAGTCATTGACCTACACCTAACACAGGATAAGGTCAAAATGGGTTCATGATTTAGATATAAAGAGTGTAACTATATGCAAATTAGAAGAACAAAGGGTAGTTTACCTCTGAGATCTGTGGAGAAGGAAGCAATTTGTGGGCCAAGAAGACCTTGAGTACATTATTGAATGCAAAATAGATAATTTTGATTATATTAAAGGAAAAAGGTTTTGTACAAACAAAACCAAGGGGTAGATGAAATTAGAAGGAAAACACTACACTGGGTAGACATTTTTACATTTAAGGGTTCTGATAAAGGCCTCATTTTTAAAATACATAGAGGATTGAATCAAATTCATAAGAATTCAAGTCATTCTGCAGTTGATAAATGGTCAAAGGATATGAACAGGCAATTTTCAGATGAAGAAATTAAAACTATTTCTAGTCATATGAAAAGGACCCACAATGCAAAAATATTTGTAGCAGCCCTTTTTGTAGTGGTGAGTATGTGTGTGTAGTAGAGATAAGATGAAGAACTTCCAGCAGCTGCGTGTAGTAGAGATAAAGTGAAGAACTTCCAAGAATGTTTAAATTCCTCTTCTATATTTTAGTTTCTCTAGGGCTCTGTGACCTGCATAAGTATGTTGAGTAGTAGCCAATATGTATTTAGATTTTAGATATATGTATTTAACCTAGAATGATGACATTTATCGCTGTTCAAATTATCAATGTTTAGACAATTAGTTGCCTGATGTATGGTTCCTCCCAGAACTAGGGAATCTGCTGTTTTTGGTATGAATAACATCCAGTTAAGGGGTGGGGAGGGCACCTATCTCTTAATGTTCTCCAACTCATGCTGTAATCCTTTGTAACTAAAACCTACAAAAACTGTATATCTTATCCCCTTCTTTAGCCCTTCTACCGTGAGCTCTCTCTCTTTCCCTTCTCGTGGTGGAATTGTTCATTCTCATGAGAATCAATTAAATAAACAACTTTTCTGCTTTTTACTTCGAGAGGTCTCTGAGTAGTCATTTTTGGATAGGATTTTCTATCCCTCACAGTGGCAAAGAACTGGAAAGTGATGGATGCCCATTAGTTGGGGAGTAGTTGAGTAAGGTAGGATATATGAATATAATGGAATATTATTGTTCTACTAGAAAGGATCAGCAGGATGTTTTCAAAAAGACAAGGAGAGACTTAACATGAACTGATACTAATTGAAGGAGTAGAATCAAATGAATTTTGTACAACAGCACCACAAGATTATGGGATGATCAACTGTGATGGACTTAACTCTTTTCAACAATGAGTAATTCAAGGCAATTCCAATAGACATCTGCACCCAGAGAAAGAATTATGGAGACTGAAAGTAGATCAAATCAAAGTGTTTTCACCTTTTTTATTATTGGTATTGTTTATTTTAATGAATTTTTTTTCTTTCTAAGGTTTTTTTCCCCTTTTGATCCGATTTTTCTTGCATACCATGACAAATGTGGAAATAGGTTTAGAAGACTTGTAATAACCTATATTGAATTGCATGCTGTCTAGGCAAGGAGGAAGGGGGGAAAAGAAGGAGAAAAATTTGGAATTTTTGCAAGGGTTATGTTAAAAAATTATCTTTGCATGTATTTTTGAAAAATAAAAAACTATTATAAAACAATTTTAAATAATGCTAATTTTCTGACTCACTGACCATGAAAACAATTTCTAAGCTCCAAATCCATTGTATTCCAATTTTTTTTCTTGTGTCCTTCCCTTCACTCCCCCTCATCCCCCCAGACAACAAGTAATCCAATCACATTGACAAGGGGGAAGAGTTTCTTCATTAGTAATCCAATTTGTGTTAAAGATGTGCAATTCTTCTATATATATTTCCACAATTATCATGCTGTACTAGAAAAGTCAGATCAAAAAGGAAAAGAAGAGAAAAAATTAAATGGAAGGAAACAACAACAACAACAAAATAACAATATTATGTTGTGATCCACACAGTCTCCACAGGCCTCTTTTTGGGTGGAGATGGCTGTCTTCATTATAAGACCATTGGTATTGACCTGAATCATTTCATTGTTGAAAAGAGCCACATCCATGCTTGCTCAAAGGGTATGCACAGTTTGATTACCTTTTTATAGTTACCCAGGACCTCATCAACTGAAGTAGTAAAAGACTTCATTTTTCTCTTAACTAATCATTTAACCACTCCCTAGATGACTGATCAGAAGAGAGGGACCTAGGGATAGGTTAGAAATTATTAGACCTTTGATAAGAATGAATGGAAAAAATTTCTGTGCCAGATATTTTTGTTTTAAATTGATAGGAAAATATTAATAAGCATTATATATTTCATGGGAACCTCACATTAGCTACTGGATTCTTTGAGATGAAAGTCTGATTCAGCCCTGAGACCAAAAAATGGATCCTTTTGGTCACAGAAAATCTCTCCCTCTGAGAAATCCAGATAAAATATTAAAAACTCTCTAATTTCTATTTTGCCTCAGTTTCTGCATGTATCTGCATGATTAACATTCTCTGGCATGTTTCTCTGGCATTACACTACAATGCTTCAGCTGCCTTCATGGCCATTGGAAAAAATCACTCATCCTCCTATTCGTCTTGGGAAGTCTTGGCAAAATTGGAGTAGATGACCTCCTTATTCTACCCTCAATCTGAGTATTGTCTTTTCAGAAGATTTTACTGGGGTGTGATCACTGTGCATGGTACAGTTTCTTGGAACCACAGGTGAGAGTTGTATGACAGGTAAACACCAAAAGTGGATGAGCAGCATTAAAAACTTGGCAAGCCCTCACATCAAAAGTGCTAGTCCTCCCTTAACACTTCATCCCTATCATTATATATTATTATAAGTAATACTAGTGTACTTTATGCTCTTCTCCCACTATACTCTATCCCTATATCTTGTCATTAATTGCCTTCATCTCTAGGTTGTCACCTCTACCCCACCTCTCACCCCCACTGCACACTTCCCCTTTGCCTCCTGGTTTCCTTTAAGATTCAGATTAACAACGGTGATGGATTTGGCTCTTTCTAACAAGGTGATTCAGGCCAATTCCAATAGATCTGTGATGGAAAGAGTCATCTGCATCCAGAGAGAAGACTATCTTGAATGAGGATCACAGCAAAGTATTTTCACTTTTTTTGCTGTTGTTTACTTGCTTGTTTTTTTTTCTCTCTCATTTTTTTCCTTTTTGATCTGATTCTTCTTGTGAAACATGATAAATACAGAAATATGTTTAGAAGAATTACACATGTTTAACCTACATTGCAGGGAGAGGGAGAAAAATATGGAACACAAAGTTTTACAAGGGTGAATGTTGAAAATTATCTTTGCATGGATTTTGAAAGATAAAAAGCTATTATTAAAAAGAAAAAAGACTCTCCTCAAATCCCAACAGGAGGTCTTTCTCAGCTATTCCGTTCCCCACCCCCCACCGTTCCACCCAGTGCCTCCCCAATGTGTGATGCTGGGTAATACATTTTCCTCCTTGTAAAATAGAGATAATAATAGCACCTCTATCCTGGGTTTGGGATACAGAAAGTGCTATTCCTTTCTTTCTTTCTTTCTTTCTTTCTTTTTTTTTTTTTTTTAAATTTAATAGCCTTTTATTTACAGGTTATATGTATGGATAACTTTACAGCATTGACAATCGCCAAACCTCTTGTTCCAATTTTCCCCCTCTTTCCCCCACCCCCTCCCCCAGATGGCAAGATGACCAGTAGATGTTAAATATATTAAAATACAAATTAGATACACAATAAGTATACATGACCAAACCGTTATTTTGCTGTACAAAAAGAATCAGACTCTGAAATATTGTACAATTAGCTTGAGAAGGAAATCAAAAATGCATGTGGGCATAAATATAGGGATTGGGAATTCAATGTAATGGTTTTTAGTTATCTCCCAAAGCTCTTTCTCTGGGCATAGTTGGTTCAGTTCATTACTGCTCCATTGGAAATGATTTGGTTGATCTCGTTGCTGAGGATGGCCAGGTCCATCAGAACTGGTCATCATCTAGTATTGTTGTTGAAGTATATAATGATCTCCTGGTCCTGCTCGTTTCACTCAGCATCAGTTCGTGTAAGTCTCTCCAGGCCTTTCTGAAATCATCTTGTTGGTCATTTCTTACAGAATAATAATATTCCATAATATTCATATACCCCAATTTATTCAGCCATTCTCCAATTGATGGGCATCCACTCAGTTTCCAGTTTCTGGCCACTACAAAGAGGGCTGCCACAAACATTCTTGCACATACAGGTCCCTTTCCCTTCTTTATGATCTCTTTGGGATATAAGCCAGTAGAAACACTGCTGGATCAAAGGGTATGCACAATTTGATAACTTTTTGAGCATAGTTTCAAATTGCTCTCCAGAATGGTTGGATTCCTTCACAACTCCACCAACAATGTATCAGAGAAAGTGCTATTTCTAAAGCTTTTTGCCAACCTTAGGGCACCATAGAAATGCTATTATGCCTTTTTTTTTCCCCCAGGTATATTTCAGTATTTATTATTACATATTTAAAAATTATATTAAAATAAATCAAATGCATTATTGTGATGATACATTTATGACTACCCATTAATGATAATTTGTATTTACATAGTACTTTAGCATATGCAATGCATGTTATATACATTTTCTCATTAAAATGAACACAAAACCATGAGATAAGTATAGTTGGGCAATTTCTTTTTTTTTTTTTTTTTTTTTTTAATTTAATAGCCTTTTATTTACAGGTTATATGTATGGGTAACTTTACAGCATTTACAATTGCCAAACCTCTTGTTCCAATTTTTCCCCTCTTTCCCCCACCCCCTCCCCCAGATGGCAAGATGACCAGTAGATGTTAAATATATTAAAATATAAATTAGATACACAATAAGTATACATGACCAAACCGTTATTTTGCCGTACAAAAAGAATCAGACTCTGAAATATTGTACAATTAGCTTGTGAAGGAAATCAAAAATGCAGGTGGGCATAAATATAGGGATTGGGAATTCAATGTAATGGTTTTTAGTCATCTCCCAAAGCTCTTTCTCTGGGTGTAGCTGGTTCAGTTCATTACTGCTCCATTGGAAATGATTTGGTTGATCTCATTGCTGAGGATGGCCAGGTCCATCAGAACTGGTCATCATCTAGTATTGTTGTTGAAGTATATAATGATCTCCTGGTCCTGCTCATTTCACTCAGCATCAGTTCGTATAAGTCTCTCCAGGCCTTTCTGAAATCATCCTGTTGGTCATTTCTTACAGAACAATAATATTCCATAATATTCATATACCACAATTTATTCAACCATTCTCCAACTGGTGGGCATCCACTCAGTTTCCAGTTTCTAGCCACTACAAAGAGGGCTGCCACAAACATTCGTGCACATACAGGTCCCTTTCCCTTCTTTATGATCTTTTTGGGATATAAGCCCAGTAGTAACACTGCTGGATCAAAGGGTATGCACAGTTTGATAACTTTTTGAGCATAGTTCCAAACTACTCTCCAGAATGGTTGGATTCGTTCACAACTCCACCAACAATGCATCAATGTCCCAGTTTTCCCGCATACCCTCCAACAATCATCATTATTTTTTCCTGTCATCTTAGCCAATCTGACAGGTGTGTAGTGGTATCTTAGAGTTGTCTTAATTTGCATTTCTCTGATTAATAATGACTTGGAGCATCTTTTCATATGAGTAGAAATAGTTTCAATTTCTTCATCTGAGAATTGTCTGTTCATATCCTTTGACCATTTTTCAATTGGAGAATGGCTTGATTTTTTATAAATCAGAGTTAATTCTCTCTATATTTTGGAAATGAGGCCTTTATCAGAACCTTTGACTGTAAAAATATTTTCCCAGTTTATTGCTTCCCTTCTAATCTTGTCTGCATTAGTTTTGTTTGTACAAAAACTTTTCAGTTTGGTATAGTGGAAATTTTCTATTTTGTGATCAGTAATGATCTCTAGTTCTTTGGTCATAAATTCCTTCCCCTTCCACAGGTCTGAGAGGTAAACTATCCTGTGTTCCTCTAATTTATTAATAATTTCATTCTTTATGCCTAGGTCATGAATCCATTTGACCTTATCTTGACCGTACACCTTGGTGTACGGTGTTAAGTGTGGATCAATGTCTAGTTTCTGCCATATTAGTTTCCAATTTTCCCAGCAATTTTTGTCAAACAGTAAGTTCTTATCCCAAAAGCTGGGGTCTTTGGGTTTGTCAAAGACTAGGTTGCTATAGTTGTTGACTGTTTTGTCCCTTGAACCTAACCTATTCCACTGATCAACTAATCTATTCCTTAAGCAATACCAAATGGTTTTGGTAACTGCTGCTCTATAATATAATTTTAGATCTGGTACAGCTAAGCCACCTTCATTTGATTTTCTTTTCATTAATTCCCTTGAAATTCTTGACCTTTTGCCCCTCCATATGAATTTTGTTATTTTTTCTAGGTCATTAAAATAGTTTTTTGGGAGTCTGATTGGTATAGCGCTAAATAAATAGATTAGTTTAGGTAATATTGTCATCTTTATTATATTTGCTCGCCCTATCCAAGAGCATTTAATATTTTTCCAATTGGTTAGATCAGACTTAATTTGTGTGAAAAGTGGTCTATAATTTTTCTCATAAAGTTTCTGATTTTCCCTTGGCAGATAGATTCCTATATATTTTATATTATCAGTAGTTACTTTAAATGGAATTTCTCTTTGTAACTCTGACTGTTGGATTTTGTTAGTGATATATAAGAATGCTGATGACTTATGTGGGTTTATTTTATAACCAGCAACTTTGCTAAAGTTGTGGATTATTTCTAATAACTTTTTAGTAGAATCTCTGGGGTTCTCTAAGTATACCATCATGTCATCGGCAAAGAGTGATAATTTGGTTTCCTCATTGCCTATTCTTATTCCTTTAATCTCTTTCTCAGCTCTTATTGCCAAAGCTAGCGTTTCTAATACAATATTAAATAGTAACGGTGATAGTGGGCAACCTTGTTTCACTCCAGATCTTATTGGGAATGGTTGCAGTTTGTCTCCATTACGTATGATGCTTACTGATGGTTTTAAATAGATGCTGCTGATTATTTTAAGGAAAAGTCCATTTATTCCTATACTCTCAAGTGTTTTTAATAGGAATGGATGTTGGATTTTGTCAAATGCTTTTTCTGCATCTATTGAGATGATCATATGGTTTTTGTTAATTTGGTTATTAACATGGCCAATTATATTGATAGTTTTCCTAATATTGAACCAGCCCTGCATTCCTGGTATAAATCCTACTTGATCATAGTGTTATTATCCTGGGGATGATTTTCTGTAGTCTTTTTGCTAATATCTTATTTAAGATTTTAGCATCAATATTCATTAGGAAGATTGGTCTATAATTTTCTTTCTCTGTTTTCAACCTACCTGGTTTAGGTATCAGTACCATGTCTGTGTCATAGAAGGAATTTGGTAAGACTCCTTCATTCCCTATTTTATGAAATAATTTATATAGCATTGGGGCCAATTGTTCTTTAAATGTTTGGTAGAATTCACATGTAAATCCATCTGGTCCTGGGGATTTTTTCTTAGGGAGTTGTTTAATTGCCTGTTCTATTTCTTTTTCTGAAATGGGACTATTCAAGCAGTTTACTTCCTCCTCTGTTAGTCTGGGAAGACTATATTTTTGGAGGTAGTCATCCATTTCACTTAGGTAACCAAATTTATTGGCATAAAGTTGAGCAAAATAACTCTTTATTATTTCTCTAATTTCCTCTTCATTGGTGGAAAGTTGTCCCTTTTCATTTTTAAGACTACTAATTTCATTTTCCTCCCTCCTTTTTCTAATCAGATTTACCAAAGGCTTATCTATTTTATTGGCTTTTTCATAGAACCAACTCTTTTTATTAATTGGTTCAATAGTTTTTTTTACTTTCAATATTTTTAATTTCTCCTTTTAATTTTACAATTTCAAATTTAGTATTTGATTGGGGGTTTTTAATTTGGTCTTTTTTTTAGTTGCAAGCCCAATTCATTAATCTTTTCTTTCTCTGTTTTATTTAAGTAAGCCTCTAAGGATATAAAATTCCCTCTTTTTACTGCTTTGTCTGCATTCCACAAATTTTGGTATGATGTCTCATCGTTGTCATTATCTTGAGTGAAATTATTAATTGTATATATAACTTGCTGCTTCACCCAATCATTCTTTAAGATGAGATTGTTTAGTTTCCAATTACTTTTGGTCTATTTACCCCTAACTTTTTGTTAAATGTAGTTTTTATTGCATCATGACCTGAAAAGAAAGCATTTACTATTTCTGCTTTCTTGCATTTAATTTTGAGGTCTTTATGTCCTAATATGTGGTCAATTTTTGAATAGGTTCCTTGAACTGCTGAGAAGAAAGTATATTCCTTTCTATCTCCATTCAATTTTCTCCAAAGATCTAACATATCTAATTTTTCTAATATTCTATTTACTTCTTTAATTTCTTTCTTATTTGTTTTGTGGTTTGATTTGTCTAATTCTGAGAGTGCAAGGTTGAGATCTCCCACTATTACAGTTTTGTTGTCTATTTCTTCTTGTAACTCTCTTAACTTCTCATTTAGGAAGTTGGATGCCATACCACTTGGTGCATATATGTTTAATATTGATATTGCTTCATTGTTTATGCTACCCTTTAGCAGGATGTAGTTTCCTTCCTTATCTCTTTTAATTAGATCAATTTTTGCTTTTGCTTGATCTGAGATAAGGATGGTTACTCCTGCTTTTTTGACTTCACCTGAAGCATAATAGATTTTGCTCCAGCCTTTTACCTTTACTCCATATGTATCTCCCTGCTTTAAATGTGTTTCTTGTAAACAACATATTGTAGGGTTCTGACTTTTGATCCAGTCTGCTATCTGCCTCCTCTTTATGGGGGCGTTCATCCCATTCACATTTACGGTTAGAATTACTAAATCTGTATTTCCTGCCATCCTAATAACCCCAGATTATGCTTTACTTTTTCTTGCCTCCCCCAACCCTCTTTCCCCTTTTTGAACTTATGTACCCCACTTGTATCACGATGCTTACCCTCTTTAGAATCCCTTCCTCCCTCCCTTTGAATCTTTTCCCCTTCCTTCCCTTATTACTCTTTTTCTTTTCCCTTTTCCTCTCCTCCTTTTTTAATGAGGCGAGAGAGAATTTTCTCTAAAACAAATGTCAATTATTTTCTCTTTGAGCCAACTCTGATGAGAGTAAGATTCACACAATGTTCCTCCCCCTCTCTAAATTCCCTCAGATATGATAAGTTTCCTTTGCCTCTTCATGGGATGTGGTTTCCCTCTTTTTATCCCTCCTTTCCACCTTATTCTGCCATCATCCCTTTTCCATATCTACTTCCATATCTACTGATGTTATATCAGTAAAATCAAATTATACACGTATTCTTTTTGTATATCCACAACAGGAATACAATTCTCAAGAGTTCTTTGTACCTTTTCTGCATCTCTTGAGTCTTATGGTTGGAGATCAAATTTTTTGTTTAGTTCTGGTTTTTTCTTTAGAAACAAATGGAATTCATTTGTTTCATTAAATGTCCATCTTCTTCCCTGGAAGAAAATGCTCAGCTTAGCTGGGTAGTTTATTCTTGGCTGCATTCCAAGTTATTTTGCCTTTTGGAATATCAGATTCCAGGCCCTTCGATCCTTTAATGTGGAGGCAGCAAGATCTTGGGTGATCCTTATTGTGGCACCTCGGTATTTAAATTTTTTTTTTTTTTTGACTGCTTGTAAAATTTTTTCCTTAATCTGATAGTTCTGAAATTTGGCCACAATATTCCTTGGGGTTTTTATTTTAGGGTCTCTTTCAGAAGGTGTTCGATGAATTCTTTCATTGCCTATTTTACCTTCTGATTCTATTACATCTGGGCAGTTCTCTTTGATGATTTCTTGTAAAATAGTATCTAGGCTCTTTTTTTCATCATAATTTTCGGAAAGTCCAATAATCCTCATATTATCTCTCCTAGATCTATTTTCCAAGTCTGTTGTTTTTGCAAGTAGATAATTCATGGTTTTTTCCAGTTTGTCATTTTTTTTGGTTTTGCTTGACTGATTCTTGCTTTGTCAATGAATCATTAGTTTCTATTTGTTCAGTTCTAATTTTTAAAGAATTATTTTCTTCATTAGCTTTTTTTATTTCTTTCTGTATATGTCCAATTGAGTTTTTAAATGAATTGTTTTGATCTATGTAATTTTTTTCCATTTCACTAATTTTTTTTTTAGTGAATTATTTTCTTTTTCCAATTCACAGATTCTACTTTCTTGCGAGTTCTTTGTCTTTTCCAATTCACAAATCCTACTTTCTAGTGAATTCTTTATTTTTTCCAATTCACAATTCTTACTTTCCTGAGATTTTTTTACTTTTTCCAATTTGTATTTCAGGAAGTTGTTGCTCTCTTGTAAGGCTTCTCTTTCCTTTCCCCATTTTTCTTCTAACTCTCTTTTGAGACTTTTAATGGTCTCTTCTATGAGAGCATCATGTAAAGGAGGACATTCTGATGCATTTTTGCTGTTTGAGGTCTCTTCAGGTTTGCTGACCTGCTCTTTTTCTGCATAGAAGCTGTTGATCGTTCTTTTCATCTTTTTATTCATGTTTTAAAGCCTTTAGGGTAGGTCTCCTAGGCAAGGGGATTACCAGCTTCCTCTGCAGAGCAGGGAGAGATGTAAACCGATTTCCGGCTCCGAGGTATGGGAGTGCTCTGAGTGAGAGTTTTCCCTTCCCCCAACAGGAAGTGGATTCAGCACTGGCTGAGCTATGGAAGTGCCCAGTTGGGCTGTGTGGGTTAGCGACTGCCCTCGGCTAGAGACTAAGGGGTGAAAGTGTCACTGCCCCAGGCCGGAGCCTCCTGTGGGTCTGTGAGTATTAGCAGCTGACCGCAGACCGCAGACCGCAGACCACAGACCGCAGACCACAGACCGCAGACCCCGCAAACTCTGCCCTGCGTCTCTGCCTGATGCAAATCGGCCCTGGAAAAGCTCTATGGCCCCAAGCCGAGCCCCACACTGCGCAGATTGGAGGCTAACCCGGGCTGCGTCCTCCTGCCGTGCAGGATCACAACTGCCCCAAGGAGAAGCCCCGTACTGCGGGTTGGGGCTGCACGCTTGTGCTGAGATCTGTGCCTTCACCTTCGGTTTGAGACTCTCCTCGGAACCTAATTTCTCTCCCCGTCTGCGCCGATCTCCCCCCTGGCCCCGGAACCAACCTTTTTTGGCGAGACTGCAGATTTTCTTCGGCCGGTGAGTTGTTCTACTTCTTATCTTTACGAATTGTAGCAGTCAAGACTATTTTTGAGGCTCGATATAATATTGATAAAGAAGGTAAGAGAAGGCTTAGAAAGTCGTGTGTGCCTTCTCCGCCATCTTGGCTCCGCCCCCCTATTATGCCTTTTGTGGATGAAAGCTGGTTGGTTGAGCCTCCAGCGCCCTCTGGCGACCTCCTGAGCTCCCGACTCTTTGCAACAGCAGACACGTCCTCTAGAGGGAGACCTTCCAGGCTGCGCGCTGCTCTGCGAGCCCTGGGCCGGTTGCTCACGTCTCGTTGGTAGGTCGGGGTGGCCTCTGACCCCCGGCTGCGGCTGCGACACTGGCGGCGGCGGTTTGCAGCGGCAGCGGCGGCAGCTGCGGAGAGAGGGGCGGGGCGGCGAGGCCTCGCTCTAGGGCCGGAGCTGGAACCGGACCCGGCCCGGGAGCCGGGAGCGGGGCCCCTGGCTCCGCCTGGACTGCGGGGCGATGTGAGTTCGGGGCGCGCTGGGCCCGGCCGCTCCCTCCTCCTGCTGCTTGTGCTCCTCTCCGCCCTCTGCGCGCTGCCCGTGGCCTTGGGCTGTGGAGCAGCCGGCCCGGCCTCTGGGACCGCGGAGGAAGGACCCGCCCCCGCCCTGCCCTTGCGGGCGTCCCTGAGGGCCCCGACGCGCGGAGACCCCTTCCCCGCCGCGGGCCACGGTCTCGCCTCCGGGCCTGGCGGGGGCGGGGGCGGGGGGGGGGGGGGGGGGGCCGCCGCAGCGGCCTCCCGCCCTCCTCAGCTCTGGGCGCCGAGTCTGCAGCCTGGGCGCTGAGAGCGGGCGCTGCAGGGGCCCCGCGCCGCAGGCTGAGAAACTTAGGGCTGGGGGGCCTGAGCACCTGCATGTTAGAACAGACATGCATGAATGGCCTGTTAGAGCGGAACTGAAAGGAACCCGAGAACCCAGAACGTTAGAGCAACAGAACGGCAGGACGGGAAGGGGCTGCGAGCCCAGAACGTTAGAGCATCAGACCATAGAATAGCAGGACTGCACTATATTTTAGACTGGTATTGTCAAACTCAATAGAAAGGGAGCCCTGAACCATTCACAAGGATCTCTGTGGTCTGCATATTGACTTAGTTTTAAAATGTAATATTTGTATGTTATTATATTTTTATAAATGTTTCCTAAATTGCACTTTAATTGGTTCTGGTCGTCGGCATAATTGACAGAATCAGGCAGATAATGCAGGAGTGCAGAACGTAAGGCTCCGTGGTACGGAGAATATTAGAATACAGAGTTTGGAATGTGAGAGATGGAAAGATAGGGCTGAAACCGAGCCAAGAACGTGGAGCGCCAGAAAATAGAACGTGAAGTCAGAGGGGCTAGAAGGAACTTCGGACATAAAATGTTAGAATATGAAACACAGAATGTTAAACCTAGAAGGGATTTCAGTTTGTCCAATAAAGGAAGAAATAGGCCTGGAGTTACTTGCCCAAGACCTATGTGGCTAGTCAGGGCAAGGGCTCAAACTCCGTGCTCCTGTTTCCCTAGGCCTGTACTTTTTCTGTTATGTTGTTATCTAAAGGGATCTTGGAACATCTTGCTTGGCAAGTTTTAGTAGGTAACAGTCTGATCTCTTTGCAGGGCAGAGGAGTGCATGGAGGTGTCAGGTGGGTTGCCCAGAAATTTTGGGAAACAGTTGGGCATAGCAAGGTCTGATTCAGGATAGAAATAGTCTAAAAGCATATTTGTTACTATTAGGAACTGGATTGATTTAGAAAACAAAATATTTCTTGTGATTTATGCTGTTGAGTGTAATGGAAAGAGCACTTAAGAGTAGAGAATCTGAAGTCAAATTCCAGCTCTGTTACTACCACTTTGTTACTATTACTCTGTTACTGAAGGGAGTTATTTGCTCATTTGGAACAATATTACAAGTCTCAATTTTCCCGTTTGTTACAAATTACATTTAGCTTGAACTAGATGATATAATGTATCTTAAAGCTCTATTTAAGAGTCTATCAGTCTATTAAGAGACTGATAAAACAAAAGGGTTCAGTTTGAGGGCTATTCAGAGGGCTCCTTCTTGGAATCAGGAAGACTTGAGTTTAGATCATGATAAAAACTAGCTATGTGACCTTGCACAAGTAATTTAGCCTGTTTCTTCAATGATAAAATAGGGATAGTAACGGGAATTACTTTTCAATATTGTTGTGAAGACCAGGTGAGATAATGGTTTTAAAAAGCATAGTTCCTGGCACATAAAGAAAGCTCTATATAATTATTTCCTTTCTCCTTTACAGATATCTAAGTTTTGTGTGTTCTGAGATTTAGCTATATTATTGGTCCTATAGCCAGAGAATTCAGGCATTATAAGACTTCAAATAAAGGAGCACCTTTAGAGGGTTCCAGAAAATGGAATTGGAAGGGAAACTTGCCTTAATAATTCCTGCCTTATTTGTCTTGTAAGTTCTTTGAAAAACTGAATGTATTACGTAGACAAAGGATGATTTTCATGGCAATAAGATTCGAAGCAAGGTGGTTTCCTTGACAATCATAACCTCTAGGCCATGGATGAAAGATCTCTGGCTAAACCTGCTGTCCCATTGTCTTCTTTGCCAGGTGAACTTTGGGCCTATCCCAGATGGAGCCTGGGTAACTTCTTTTCAAGATAACTGCCACGATGCCCCACTGAAGATTGTGGGGATAAAGTAGGAGTTCTCTCCTGTCCCCTTCCCATGGTCAGCTCCCCAATGGCCTGGGTGAGGTAAGATCTATACTGGAGGATATGGGGGATGAGGGAGAAAACACTTCATTAAGGACTTGATGTTCAAAGTTTTTCAGTTAAAATAGAACTTTGGAGTGGAACCAAAGAATGTTAATCATGCAGATAGCAGTGACCTATCAGTTTTAAGTTCAAATCCCTCACTTGTCTGTTCTCTTGGTTCACTCTATTCTAGCTTAGTTTCAGGTTTGGGTTTACATCATAGTTCGTTCGATTCATTAAAGATTTATTGGAGAGAGAGAGAGAGAGAGTGTATGTGTGTGTGTGTGTGTGTGTGTGAGAGAGAGAGAGTGAGTGTTTAGGGCACTATGCTAAGCTTTGGAAATCTGACTATCTTTCAGACACAAAAGAGTTTATGTGGATTTTCCTGTGTAATGGAAGGGGAAGGGGAACATATGCAAATGTTTGGGATACAAGGGAATAGGTTTTTAGGACAGAGAAGGGGTCCAGGCAAATTTGAGGGCTGATCTGATTTTTAGCTGAACATTTCAGGGAAGACTTTGTGGAAGAAGTGATCCTGGCATTTGTGATCTTCTTCCACCTTGCCTCCCTTTCATCCCTTTGCCTTGTTCACAAACTATTATATTTGCTACATTTAACCTGGATCCTCCCATCCTAGAAATTGAGGAAAAAATAAGAAGTTGGATCTACTATGAGAGAGTTTCTACTAGTCCATAATGGGGTATTATAGTGCAGGATGGCCCAGAGAAACAGCAGAATGCTAGCACCTATGTTTCATAGGGAAGAAAAAGTTAAAACAAAACAGGTATGTATAAACAAATAAAAACTAGATAAACAGAAGATAAATAAGAAGTCTAGATTCTTCTAGACTTCCTCCACTTGGTGGGGTTCTCTTCATTGGCTAGAGAACCAATCCTGGATGCAAGGAATCCTGAGTTCAAGCCTCACCTCTGACACATCCTGGCTGTAACTCTTGATAAATCTCTTAACCTCTCAGAATCCTTTGTGAAACTTGCAGCAAAGATAATGATGTATATTGGTAGATGCTGTTTCCTCAGTGAGAATTCCTTATGCTGATAAAAATCATAAGCCTGTTTTATAAAGCAAACATAATATGTAAAGTCAGGAATTATTTCTTATTTTGCTTTTATAACATCTAGCACAATCCTTGACGGAATAGATGCTTGTGAATTGGACTGGGGAGGCAGAGGTGCAGGGGGTAGAAAACCCCCTACAAGGCTTTGTACGAGGCTCCATACCTAGGAGCAGAGTATATTCTGGGACTCTGCCTCATGAGCTTACTGCTTCTGTCCTGCATTTTCATCTCAGAGCTGACCAGCTGTTTTGACATCATGGGAAGCTGCCTTGGCTGCCTCTACAGAGACAGTATACCAAATAACCATCCTACTAAATTCAAGGTACTTACCCTCCTCCCCTTATCTCCACTTACTTCTTCCCATTCCTGGGGAACCTTTTGGGCCAGCATCTAAGGTGCTCCAGAATCAAGGGATGATTCATAAGGAGTCAGTCAGTTCAGCCCCACAAAAACAAATGACAGTTGACTTTTTTTGTAAACCAAAGAACTCTCTTCTACCTGTAGGAGGAGTCCCTTTTTCATCCCTATGGCCCATTGAAGCTAGGATTTATTTTACTAACCCATCTGAAGAGGGAGCCCTTGTCTCAAAGGAGTGCAGCTCTTGGCCAGAGAAGGAAGGAGAGTCAGTGCCTTTTTGCTGTTGTCTTCACCTTCTTCTTGAGCCTTCCCCCCTTCAAAAAAAAAAGACTCCGAATTGCCACCTTCCACTCTGGTAATGCCCAGAGTGGGCATGTGAGGAAGATTGAGATTCAAGATCTTAGAATCACAAAATGTTATCATTGAAAGAGACTTTAGAAATAATCTCATCCAGCCTCTTACTGTTACAGAGGAGGAAGCGGAGGCCTAGAAAAGTTGGTTGAGTTCCACAGATAATTGATAAAAGAGTTAAGACTTGAACCCAGTTCTGTAGTTTCAAATCTACTGTTCTTTCTTTTTATGGAATTGTGCCATGATTCCATATTGAAACCATAGATGGTCAGAGCTGGATAAGACCTAAAAGATAATTAGTCCAAGACTTTTAATTTTAAGTGAAAACTGAGGTTGAAGAAAAGATGTGATTGTCCCAGAGCCACATAATGAGTCAGTCTTAGCTGGAACTTGAACTCAGTTCTCTTGACAAGCAGTAGTCTAGTAGGATGAGCACAAGATCGAGAGTTAGAAAACATGTTTTATTCTTGGCTCTCCTTTTTGTTAGCTGTGTGATTGTGGGTAAGTCACTTCATATCTCTGAATCTTCAACCTCACTTTCTTCATCTGTGAAATGAAAGTTGGACTTGATGGCCTCTGGTATCCCTCCAGCTCTAAATTTCTGTTCCTGTGATGTTTAAGCTCCTATCCCATTCTGACACTTTATGGTGTTGTGATATTCTAAGCTCCCTTTCAGTTCTAAATCCCAAGATTGGTCCTTAGAATTTCTCCACTACTCTGTGATTGCTTCCTTCTTTGCTCCAATGTCTCTTTCCATGCTTTCCCAACTTGATCTTTCCCCCTGATACCTAGGTAATAAACGTGGATGATGAGGGAATGGAGCTGGGCTCTGGGGTGATGGAGCTGACCCAGAGGGAGCTGGTGCTGCACCTCCACAGGCGTGATGCTGTGCGGTGGCCCTACCTCTGCCTGCGGCGATACGGCTTCGACTCCAACCTCTTCTCCTTTGAGAGTGGCCGGCGCTGCCAGACAGGACAGGGTGAGCACCAGCCTCTCTTCTCATGGCTGCATGGGCACATTTCTATTCTCGGCCTGCTTCTTCTGGACCTGGGACCTAGGGACCCTAGCTGAGGTAGGCTACAGTCTCCAAGGGTGTGGGGGATGCAGAGCTGTCCTTGGGCCACTTCCACATGGTTTAGTGAAAATCCCTAGCTTATGTTAGCATTTTAGAGACAGAAAGAACTATTAGAGTCTAAGAGTGTGGTATAGTAGGAAAAGCACCAGCTTTGAAGACAGAGCCTGGGTTCAAATCTTTGCTCTGAGTTAAAAGGGAATTGTGGGCTCAGGGAGGGAGTCAGAGCTGCTGGTGAGTGGTCATGAATGACCAGCCAGAGCCATGGCTACTCTATAACCTCTTGGCAGAGAGCAGCAGTAGTGAGGAGCTAGAGTTGTGAGAGAGACAGAGAAAGAGAAACAGACTGACATACAATCACAAACCCTTTTGGTGAGCTGGTGCAGTCTAGAAAGCAACTCTTCTTAGAATGTTTTTAAATGCTTAAAATATAATGCATAGGATTACAAAGGAAACATTGAAATATGGTTATCAAAATATTTTTAAAATTAGTTTTGTTTTATTATTTCCCAGTTACATGTAAAAAAAACTTTCATCAGTCATTTTTTCAAACTTTGAAGTTCCAAATTCTTTCCCTCCCTACTGTCCTTCCATTTTCTTTGAGAAGACAAGCATTTTGATTTTGATTATACGTGTAAAGTCATGCAAAACATTACCATATTAGCCATGCTGCAAAAGAAAACACAAACAAAATAAGATAATAAAAATAGTTTTTTCAAAACTTCTGCATTCAGAGTTCATCAATTCTCTCTTGAGGTGGGTGTTCTCATGGATCCATTGAAATGATCTTGGATCATTGTCTTGATGAGAGTGAGTTTCTCTGTTGATCATTGTTAAAATTTTATTGTTCTTGTGTATAATGTTCTCCTGGTTCTGATCATTTCACTTGGCATCAGTTCATGTAAGTGTTCTTAGAATTTTCTGTCACTTTTTTTTAAAAGGAGTGCCTGGCCTGATTTTTAAAATATATAGAGATTGATTCAAATTTCTAAGAATATAAGCCATTCTTTAATTGAAAAATGGTCAAATGATATGAACAGACAATCTTAAGATGAAATTAAAACCATTTTTTAGTCATAAGAAAAAATGCTCTAAATTACTGTTGATCAGAGAAATGCAAGTTAAGAGAACTCTGAGGTACTATTTGTTACACACCTCTCAAATTAGCCAAGATGACACAAAAAGGTAATGATAAATGTTGGAAGAGATGTGGGAAAACTGGGACAACTAATACATTGTTGGTGGAATTGGGAATGGATCCAACCATTCTGGAGAGCAATTTGGAACTGTGCTCAAAGATCTACCAAACTGCATATTCTTTGATCCAGCAGTGTTTCTAATGGGCCTGTATCCCAAAGAGATCATTAAAAAAGGGAGAAGGATTTACATGTACAAAAATGTTTGTAGCAGCCCTTTTTGTAGTGGCAAGGAATTGGAGAATGTTGGAGAATGGCTGAACAAGTTATGGTATATGAATGTTATGGAATATTATTCTATAAGAAATGATCAGCAGGATGATTTTAGAGACTTGGAGAGACTTGCATGAACTGATGCTAAGTAAAGTGAGTAGAACCAAGAGGACATTGTACATAGCATCAAGATTATGTGATGATCATCTCTGATGGTTGTGACTCTTTTCAACAATGAGGTGATTTAAGCCAATTCCAATGGTCTTGTGATGGAGGGAGCCATCTGCACTCAGAGAGAGGAATGTGGGGACTAAGTATGGATCACAACATGTTATTTTCACTTTTTTGTTGTTGTTTGCTTGCTTTTTGCTTTCTTTTTTTTTTTTTTTGATCTGATTTTTCTTGTGCACATGTTTAACATACAAAAGACCAAAAAATCCCAAAACAAACAAACAAACAAAGAGTGCCTGGGCTTCTGCTAAATGAATCAAAGCAGGCTTTTTTTTCTTCTCCTGGCAGATCAGCTTTTAGCTTTCTCATGCCCATCTCCCCTTTGCAAGGTGCTGATCTAGTTAGGGTACTAGGTCTGGTGTTTGGAAATATGTTCATTATGAAGCAGAGTGGTGGAATGGAAAGAGAACCAACTCTGGATTCCAAAGACCTAAGTTTGAATTCTGCCTTTCTGCATTACTTCCTGTGGGTGACACTGGACCATTCTTTTAATTTTTCTAGATCTCCGTTCCCCAATTTACAGTGAGGAGGGAGGGTTGAATTAGGTAAATTCCAAGTTCTTTTCTAGCTCCAAGTCTGTGGTTCTAATGCTGCTTCTATGGCCACTTTACAATTTGATGGCATGTGATGATTCAAGCTCGCTCAATGTAAACTGTGGGAAGATCTCTCAAGTTGAAAGGATCTCTATCATAACTCTGATATCTACTGATTGCAACACTAGACAAACC
Organism: Sarcophilus harrisii; assembly: GCF_902635505.1. Classification (NCBI taxonomy): domain Eukaryota; kingdom Metazoa; phylum Chordata; class Mammalia; order Dasyuromorphia; family Dasyuridae; genus Sarcophilus; species Sarcophilus harrisii. The sequence continues at coordinate 271,946,710 of NC_045429.1, forward strand.
ACTGAATCTGTCTGTGCCCCAGGTACCTCTCTGAGACTCTTAACTTGCACAGCCATTGCTGATCTTCATTGGAAAAGGGAACTTCCTCACTGAACTCCTTTCACTGATGAAAATGCTTTCCACACTACCTGTCCTTGGACCTCTCTTTACCATGGTTACCATCACTGTCTCCTTTATAGACACAGCAAAAGGAAACTCAATTTATTTCCTTTGTGTTATTTCACAGCCACTTTTGCAATGCATTGGTGCTGTGGAGTTCATGGAGAATGATGAACTATCTTATTTGTATTCTTGGCTTTTTCCATGGTTTTGCTTGGCTCCCTCCCTGAAGTGCTTTGACTAGTCCCAGGCTGTGATTACATAGGCATTCCATAGTCCCCCTTGAGAAAAATAGCCATATTCCAAGCTGCCATATATATGCCATATATATGTGGAATATAGCCATATTCCACACTTCAGGAGAAGTAAGGATACTGCATCTGTAAGTGACAGAGCTCTAAGCTCCTTTACCATGTGCTTTAGAAATTAGATTAAGACAAGGTGGGGAGATCACTTTAAGCTAGAGAACTTTTCCCAGAGAAGAGAATGGGGTGATTTTGGGATCCTATCTTTTGTTCTCTGTTTCTTCATTTGTAAAATAAGTATCTCTAAGTGACTCCCCTTCCTCCCCACTCCTAAAGGAAAGTCTGTATAGAAAGAAGAAGTAGGGCCTGTTTGGAGTCCTCATAGCCATCTTATGGGAAAAAAGCCAAAGTGACCCCAGCCCAAAGGCTCGGGGGCAGCCAGTGGCAGGGGAAGCAAAACCAGGAGTGGAATAGGGAGGAAGAACATTTTCCCACCCTCGATAAAGTGGTCACTTAGGGATGTACCAACTGCTGAGTTTAGCCCACCCAAGGTCACAGGGTATTTTCCATTCTACTCCCTCTTCCAATTTGTCCTTTAGCCATGGAGGAGCTCCTTAGAGCTGGGTAGATAGTTGGTATAATTAAGAGAGAGTATTGTGGGGGTACTAATGCTTTTTGATTGATTAGGTCCATTGGGTAAGGACAGTCAGGGTCACTGAAAATGTTTAGATATCATCTAGTACACTTTCCTGTTTGATTTTATTTCTTTCCTTCCCACTCTTTACCCCAGTGAAAATGGTACAGCATTCAGAACAAATAAATATCCACTATTGGGTTTTTCAGCATCCTTTTTCCTTAGAAGGTCTGGGATGGTCATTGTTGCTATCATTTGAAGGTGAGACCTTTTGGGCAGCTGATTGTATCGAAGAGTCCTGGTCACTACATCTTCAGAACTGTGTGATACTTTCTAGATGTGGTCCCTCTAGAACACTGGTGTCTGAGGCTGTAACTTGGGATTGGTGGGGTTATTTGGAGGGAGAGCAGTATTCAGATGCCATCTTTCTATGATGTGAGAAATTTGTATTACTACTATCTATATCAGAAGTTCTTTGCCTTTTTTGGTGTCATGAAACCTTTAGTTACTCCAGTGAAATCTGTGAACTTTTTCTCAGAATAATGTTTTTGAATGAATAAAAATGAATGAAAAAAATAAAAAATTTTGAGTGGATTAAAAAAATGAACAAAGGAAAGTAAATGTTACTGAAGATAAAGATGTATTTTCCTTCTCTCCTAATCCAAGTACATATGTCTTGGGAAATCTTAGATTAAGAACCCCTGATTTATATGGAAAATATATTGAACTCCATACTTAGCATGTGTTGTGGTAGCTCTTTTGACCTTCCTAGATGTTGTCTGGAAAACAGCTGAAGTTCAGAGAATCCTCATTGATAGCCCACATTTAGAGAATACTTTTACAATTTTCGAGAAGCCAGTGTGTGGTGAGAATGGGTGTTGACCTTGTCAGGAAGACCTAAATTTGAACCCCATCTCATTGATTCTTCTGAGTTTCAGGCACCTCTAAGATTTTAAGTTAGACCTGAGTTGCTTCTTGCATCAGTGGAGAGAGTTCCTATCCCAGCAGAATCCCAGAGGGTTGACATTGACATTAACATATGAGGGTATGATAAGAACACTTCCTTTACAAGAACACTTTGAGGCAGAACCTATGTTGTTTCTTTTGTGCAAATTAAGAAACCGAAGTGCAGAGAAATGAAATGGCATGTCCAGAATCAGGCAACCCCAACTAACATACTATCTTTCTCTCCTTGAACAGGCATCTTTGCGTTCAAGTGCTCTCGGGCTGAGGAGCTCTTCAACCTCCTACAGGATCTGATGCAGTGCAATAGCATTAGTGTGATGGAAGAGCCAGTCATTGTCACTCGGAGCAGCCACTCAGCCGAGGTTGGCCTGCCCCAGACCCCCCATGCTGCTAATGGTGAGTTCCTTCTCTTTTTTTATTTTTTTTATTTATTTATTTTTTTTTATAGCCTTTTATTTACAGGATATATACATAGGTAACTTTACAGCATTAACAATTGCCAAACCTCTTGTTCCAATTTTTCACCTCTTACCCCCCCACCCCCTCCCCTAAATGTCAGGATGACCAGTAGATGTTAAAATATATTAAAATATAACTTAGATACACAATAAGTATACATGACCAAAACATTATTTTGCTGTACAAAAAGAATCAGACTCTGAATTATTGTACAATTAGCTTGTGAAGGAAATCAAAAATGCAGGTGTGCATAACTATAGGGATTGGGAATTCAATGTAATGGTTTTTAGTCATCTCCCAGAGTTCTTTTTCTGGGTATAGCTAGTTCAGTTCATTACTGCTCCATTAGAAATGATTTGGTTGATCTCGTTGCTGAGGATGGCCTGATCCATCAGAACTGGTCATCATCTAGTATTGTTGTAGAAGTATATAATGATCTCCTGGTCCTGCTCATTTCACTCAGCATCAGTTCGTGTAAGTCTCTCCAGGCCTTTCTGAAATCATCCTGTTGGTCATTTCTTACAGAACAGTAATATTCCATAATATTCATATACCACAATTTATTCAGCCATTCTCCAACTGATGGACATCCATTCAGTTTCCAGTTTCTAGCCACTACAAAAAGGGCTGCCACAAACATTCGTGCACATACAGGTCCCTTTCCCTTCTTTATAATCTCTTTGGGATATAATCCCAGTAGTAACACTGCTGGATCAAAGGGTATGCACAGTTTGATAACTTTTTGAGCATAGATCCAAACTACTCTCCAAAATGGTTGGATTCGTTCACAACTCCACCAACAATGAATCAATGTCCCAGTTTTCCCACATCCCCTCCAACAATCATCATTATTTTTTCCTGTCATCTTAGCCAATCTGACAGGTGTGTAGTGGTATCTTAGAGTTGTCTTAATTTGCATTTCTCTGATTAATAATGACTTGGAGCATCTTTTCATATGACTAGAAATAGTTTCAATTTCTTCATCTGAGAATTGTCTGTTCATATCCTTTGACCATTTTTCAACTGGAGAATGGCTTGATTTTTTATAAATTAGAGTTAATTCTCTATATATTTTGGAAATGAGGCCTTTATCAGAACCTTTGACTGTAAAAATATTTTCCCAGTTTATTGCTTCCCTTCTAATCTTGTCTGCATTAGTTTTGTTTGTACAAAAACTTTTCAGTTTGGTATAATCGAAATTTTCTATTTTGTGATCAGTAATGATCTCTAGTTCTGCTTTGGTCATAAAGACCTTCCCCTTCCACAGGTCTGAGAGGTAAACTATCCTATGTTCCTCTAATTTATTAATAATTTCATTCTTTATGCCTAGGTCATGAACCCATTTTGACCTTATCTTGGTGTACGGTGTTAAGTATGGATCAATGCCTAGTTTCTGCCATATTAGTTTCCAATTTTCCCAGCAATTTTTATCAAACAGTAAGTTCTTATCCCAAAAGCTGGGATCTTTGGGTTTGTCAAAGACTAGGTTGCTATATTTGTTGACTGTTTTATCCCTTGAACCTAATCTATTCCACTGATCAACTAATCTATTCCTTAGCCAATACCAAATAGTTTTGGTAACTGCTGCTCTATAATATAATTTTAGATCTGGTACAGCTAAGCCACCATCATTTGATTTTTTTTTCATTAATTCCCTTGAAATTCTTGACCTTTTGTTTTTCCATATGAACTTTGTTGTTATTTTTTCTAGGTCATTAAAATAGTTTTTTGGGAGTGGTGAGTTCCTTCTCAATCCCCTTATACTCCCTTGCCTGGGATCAAACAGAAAAGATGAACCTAAACTTGAATGGGGCACAAGACCCGGCTCACCAGAGTGCTGGGAATTATTGTGTCCTAACTGATGGTTGGGGACTCAGGAAAGAGATGGTGGGTTTTTGTGGTAATGGCACCCTGAACTTCTCTTCCTCCTTTTGTCTTTGTCTGAAACTGGGTCCCAGATAGCTCCATCTTTCTTAATTGCCAGCTCTCCGAGGTATGGGTTTCTGGAGAGGCAGGATACCTGATTTTTGTTCATCCCTCATTCAGTAAGCACCTGCTTGAGGCTTATGAAAAGAGCACTTGGAGCCAAGAGGCCTGGGTTCAAATTTTACCTGTTAACATTTCCAGTGTGACCTTGGCAAGTCATTTAACCTTTATGAATCTTGGTTTTGCATCTGTAAAGTGTGAATAATAAATCTTCTGTTTGCATTTTGGAAGATGTATAAAATCAAAAGGTTACCAAAACCTAAAGTACATCATAAACCACAAAGCACCATATTGATGTGGACTATTGTTATGACTTATTGTTGTTCGTTATTGTGGACTGGGGAAGCCAAATGAAATGCAAAATGTGCCTCCCCTCAATTGATTGATCAGTTAACATTTATTAAGTACCTACTATGTGCCAGACACTATTAAGTGCTTATAAAAATCTCACTAAGAGACAGGATATAAATACATCAGCTACAGTGAGAAGTGCCTTGGAAATGTCTGTGTGGCTGTTCAGTTTGTCCATTAATAAGTATTTCTTAAGTGAGATGGCTTGACAGACTGGATGGAAGGCTATCCTTGGAGTCAGCAGTACCTGAGTCCCACCTTGGTGGGGGGAGGAGGAAAGGGAGAGAAATCTTTGGGCTGTGGGACTCTTAGCAAATCATTCAACCTCTCAGTGCAATTCTTCTCTAACTAGAAGTAGCAGAACCATAATAGATTAATACTGGTATAGGGAATTTCCTTCCTGAAATTTCTGTGTTAATAGAGAATAGATCCCATCCCAACTCAGAGTGCCCAGATTATGCAGAACTAATGAGTGTTGTTTTGGGAGTGAAGAAGAGAGAAATCACTTTGACCTGGGTAGGTTGGGGAAGCCTTTGTGTTGGAGGTAGTGTTGAGGTCAGGAACCAAATGGTGAGGTGTAGACCACATGTTGAGGTCTACATTTGGGGTACCTAAATGAAATTAGGGTTTAGTTAAGGTCTAGTGGCAGGTTTGGGGTACAGGGAGTCAAACAGAGAGTTCCCCTGCAACCCCCTTGGATTCGGCGCAAGGATACGACGGTATATGAGGTCTAGTAGCGGCGCGGAATTGCCAATAAAAGCATTTATTGGCCCAGAGAGCTAGATTAATAAAAGAGGTTTATTACTGAGTTTAGAAGTAGGAGATAGGTGAAGGTAGAGATAACGAGGGCACTGGACAGAGGGTCCTCACATGGCAACCATGTTTGGAATCTCTGCAAAGAGGGGTTCCCAGTGTGGTCCTTTTAAGTCGGAGACTTAGCTCGAGGGGCTTTGGGGTGTAGCCCCAAAGTTGGCTCAGATCCGGGTGGGGCTGGGACAGGTCCAGATCTTCTATTGGAATTCAAAGGGACCAGGATTTGTGAGTCAAAGGGTAATTTACATTAGCTAGGGGGGTTGGGAATCAAAGATTGGAATCTTTCCCGCATCATTAGGATTGGAGTGACTTTTTAAAAATAGAGGGGAGGGGCAGCTAGATGCCTCAGTGAGTAGAACACTAGCTCTAGAATCAGAAGAACCTGAGTTCAAAACTGCCCCCAGATACCTAACACTTCCTAGTTTTGTGATCCTGAACAAGTCACTTAACCCCAATTGCCTTACCAAAAACCCGGTAGAAATTTGGGTAGTAAGACCTTGTAAGTAAGTCATTATTAATCAGAGAAATGCAAATTAAGACAACTCTAAGATACCACTACACACCTGTCAGATTGGCTAAGATGACAGGAAAAAATAATGATGATTATTGGAGGGGATGTGGGAAAACTGGGACATTGATGCATTGTTGGTGGAGTTGTGAACGAATCCAACCATTTTGGAGAGTAGTTTGGAACTATGCTCAAAAAGTTATCAAACTGTGCATACCCCTTGATCCAGCAGTGTTACTACTGGGCTTATATCCCAAAGAGATTATAAAGAAGGGAAAGGGACCTGTATGTGCACGAATGTTTGTGGCAGCCCTTTTTGTAGTGGCTAGAAACTGGAAACTGAATGGATGTCCATCAGTTGGAGAATGGCTGAATAAATTGTGGTATATGAATATTATGGAATATTACTGTTCTGTAAGAAATGACCAACAGGATGATTTCAGAAAGGCCTGGAGAGACTTATACGAACTGATGCTGAGTGAAATGAGCAGGACCAGGAGATCATTATATACTTCAACAACAATACTAGATGATGACCAGTTCTGATGGACCTGGCCATCCTCAGCAACGAGATCAACCAAATCATTTCCAATGGAGCAGTAATGAACTGAACCAACTATGCCCAGAGAAAGAGCTTTGGGAGATAACTAAAAACCATTACATTGAATTCCCAATCCCTATATTTATGCCCACATGCATTTTTGATTTCCTTCTCAAGCTAATTGTACAATATTTCAGAGTCTGATTCTTTTTATACAGCAAAATAATGTTTTGGTCATGTATACTTATTGTGTATCTAATTTATATTTTAATGTATTTAACATCTACTGGTCATCCTGCCATCTAGGGGAGGGAGTGGGGGGTAAGAGGTGAAAAATTGGAACAAGAGGTTTGGCAATTGTTAACGCTGTAAAGTTATCCATGCATATAACCTGTAAATAAAAGGCTATTAAATAAAAAAAAAAAAAAAAAAAAAAAAAAAGACCTTGTAAGTAGAAGAAGAAGAATGAGCAAAGGTATGGAAGTGGGAAAGTTCAGAGTATATTCTGGGATTTGATTGGACCATAGATTTTGGAAAGAAGATGAGATTGTTTTCTGGGCTTCAAATATCAAGTAGGCAAGTTTGAACATTACTTGGTAGATAATAGAGAGATACTGAAAATTTTTAAGCCACTGATGAGAATTCTGCATGAAGAAGATTAAAGTCTGGCAAGATTCCTTCTGGAGAGATACTCCAGCTACTTAGTATCTGAAGAGACACTAAATGCAGCATGGTTGCCCTTAATTCTGATCTTGTTATGACTTCTTCCTTCTTCTAGCTCTGGGCTACACTGTGTCTGGCTTTTCTAATGGCTTCCCCAACTTCCCTGGAGATGGCCCACCATATTCCACTCCTCGTCCTGCTTCTATGAGCAGCTTGCGACATTCTTCCCTTGGAGAGGAGTCCACCCATGCCCTTATAGCCCCTGAGGAGCAGGTGAGTGATGATTGTTTGCTAACCTCTGGCTTTGGGATTATTGGCAGGAGCAGGATTAAAAGAAACACCAAGGAAGCTTCGCTGTTCCCTCCATTGGGAGTCTTGTAAGAGAAGTAGAGAGGGGAGAGGTGGTAAGGTCTCTTCTTTTTTTAAGTTTGTTAATTTTATTTTTAAATTAATATATATATATATATATATATATATATATATATATATATTTCCTCAGTTATATGTAAAAGCAATGTTTTCTTCTTTTGGTTATACATGTACATATTTTTACATATTTTCTTATGAATCATGTTGGGAGAGAAAAATCGGAACAAAAGGGAAAAACCATGAGGAAAAAATAAAAGAATCTAACATATTGATTTACATTCTATCTCTATAGCTCTCTTTCTGGATTTGGATGGATTTTGGATTTTCCATCCAAACTTTATTGGTATTGCCTTAGATCACTGAACTGCTGAGAAGAACCAAATCTCTCATAGTTGGTTATTATGCAATCTTGCTGTTGTTCTGTACATTGTTTTTCAGGTTCTGCTTGTTTCACTCAGCATTAGTTTTATGTAAAACTTTCCAGAGCTTTCTAAAATCAGCCTGTTCATCATTTTTTATAGAACAATAATATTCCATTACTGTCATATACCACAACTTATGTAGCCATTCCCCAGTTGATGGGTACCTCCTCATTTTCCAGTTCTTTGCCACCACAAAAAGAGCTGCTACAAACATTTTTGCACATGTGGGTCCTTTTCCCTGTTTGGGATACAGACTCAGTAGTAACAGTGCTGCGTCAAAGGGTGTGCACAGTTTTATAACCCTTTGGGCATAGTTGCAGATTGCTCTCCAGAATGGTTGGATCATTTCACAAGTCCACCAACAAAGCATTAGTGTCCCAGCTTTCCCACATCTCCTCCAATGTTTATCATTATCTTTTCCTATTATCTTAGGCAATCTGAGGAGGTGGGACCTCATTATTTAGAGTATTTTTTCATATGACTATAGATGGTTTTAATTTCTTTTTAATTTCTTCATCTGAAAATTATCTATTCATATCCTTTGAGGGGAGGGGGGGTTTCATGTTAGAGTTGGAGGCATCATGATTTAGTAGATAGAGAGTCTGCCTAGAAGCCATCATGACTTGGGTTCAAGTTCCACCTCCAGTACAGATTACTGTCTGAATCTGGTCAAGTCACTTAAACTCTCTGTGTTTTAGGAAACTCTTTAAGAATAAATGTTACAGAGAGGGCAGGTTGCCATCCTGTATTTGTGGAGGGAGCTCCCTCACTTGTGAGTTCCCTTTTCTTATGAAATTATGGCTGTAGTCCTTGTCTCTTTCTCTTTGGGGAAGTTCATTTTCCCTTTTGACTCTCTCAACTCTTCCCTGATTTCATGAATCTGCTTTTATTTCACAGTCCCATACCTATGTCAACACACCTGGAAATGAGGAAGACAGAAGGGGCCGGCGCTGCCTACAGCCTTTGCCTGAGGGTCGGGTAGGGTTCCCTTCGAGGGCTCGAAGCTGTGTCCTAGACAGCCGAGACCCCAAGGTGTTCCTGCAGCCAGGTCAGGTGAAGTTTGTCCTGGATCCAAGCTCCACACTCCGTCATGTGGTGAAGTGTCAGGGTTATTGTGGCAGCCCTGGGCCAGAATGTGGGGGTCCTCTCTGCCCTGGCCAGCAGGGTGGACCAGCCCACAACAACAACAACGAGTGCCCGGCTGAGTGTCTGGCTCAGCCCAAGTGTACGTATGAAAACCTCACTGGTGGGGGGCTGCCCCGTGGTGGGAATTGGAGACTGAGCCAAGAGGAGCTGAGCTGGAATGGCTTTTCACAGCGACGGGCAGCTCTTCTACACTATGAGAACCTGCCTTCACTGCCACCTGTGTGGGAGAGCCAGGCTCACCAGCCAGGAGATGAGGATGATGGGGACTCCAGAGATGGGCTGACCCCTTCCTCCATTGGCTACCCTGATGGTGGTGATGAGGATGAGACGCCACTCCAGAATTACATAAATGCTCGGGCTGCCCCTCGAAGTCACATCAACTTCCCTGTGCCGCTGTCCCGCCGGCGGGGGTCTCCTCGAGTATTCAACTTTGACTTCCGTCGACCAGGTCCAGAACCACCCCGACAGCTGAACTACATTCAAGTGGAACTGAAGGGCTGGGCTGGGGACCACCCCAAGGAGCACCAGAGTCCCCCAGCTCCTCGTCCTCCAGTGCCCTCTGCCTATCCCACCCGCCGGTCAGATTCTTACGCTGTGATTGATCTTAAAAAGACCGCAGCCATGTCCAGCCTACAAAGGGCGCTACCCCGAGATGATGGCACTTCCAGGAAAACCCGCCACAATAGTACTGACCTGCCACTGTAGGGAGAGGCCCACTCATCATGGCCCAGAGTGTGCCTTCCTATAGCCCTCCTCTTCCTCTTCCATCTCCATCCAAGGAGATTTTAGCCATTGGTTCCCAATGTTCCTGGATCCATTTTCCTTAACTCCCCTCTAGAGGGTTTGCTGCTGCTTTGCTGGAGGACACTGGGGCAGGGAGCATCATACCCTGATGCATGCTGGGGTTCACCAAGATACGTACTACTGGGCTTGGGGTCTCCTGGAGTCAGCCTTCTGGGAAGAGGGTACTTGGGAGAGGAGGGAGCAAAGCTGTGAACTGTGAAAAGAGATCATTTGTGATCACATTTGAAGCTACTCAATTAGGTGTCTTGTCTGTCTTTTTTTTTTTCTGTTGCAGTTTGGAAGCATTTTGTACTTTGATTTATTTATCAGTTTATTTTTCTATTTATTGTTTTAAATGTTATTTAACATATTTATTAATTATTATTATTATTATTTTTAAATCCTGGCTCTGTGGCTGATGTTACCGTTGTGTTGGAGTTCCTTTCTGGGGAGGGGATGGAATTTGGGAAAGTCTTCTTGGGTTAGAACTGGAGGACTCTTGAAGGAAGGCTTTTTGAGGAAGCCCAGGCAGCTCTGGGTTATGTCTTAAGGGCTATGACTATTTCTTATTCTCCTCTTAAGGGATCCTGGCCCAGAAGTTGCCTCAACACTGTCTCATTAAAGTCTGGCTAACAGAACAACAGCTGGGACCCTGGGTAGAGAAAGGGAATCTCCTTTCGTGAATGACCTTGTATGTAATTCATTAGAATAAGCATTTAATAAGTGCCTACTGTGTGCCAGGCATTGTGCTCGGTGCTGGGGATACAAAGAGAAAATAGAAACAAATCACTTTAGGGGGGTGTTGGGGAAGGAAGGAACAACATGTATAAAAATAATATAAAATGTACATAAATTTAATACCAAGTGATTTGTGGAGAGCATTAACAATTTGGGTTGGGAACTAAGGCTTGAAAAGGGCTGAGGATAGCACTGGGGGCATGGAAGATGTCCTCTGTTTCCTCTCTGACAGCCCCAGCTCTTCCCCTGACTTCGTATTTCCCTTATGCAGCTTTTCCTGTTTAACCAGGGTTAAAGCAGCAGCAGCAGCAGTAGTAGGAGGTGGGCTTGGATGTGGGACCCAGGTTCATATGCAGACTCTGCTACTGCCTATGTGATTTGAGACCTCAGATGCTATTCTATAAAGTGAGGGAGGTGGGATGAGCCGGGAGATGAACTCTAGGGTCCCATCTAACTCGAGTTTTTGGTCTAAGTACCTGAGGCCTGGGTAGGAGTATCAGGAGGGCACAGCCATCTCCTGTCCTCTTTGTACCTCAGTTTCCTCACCAGGCCTGAACCCTGATAATGACAGAGTTCCTATTTCTAGAAGGCTTTAGGCTTGCCCAAGTATTCTCTATAGCCTTGTGAAGATGGCAGCGCCAACACCACCACTGCCGTTGCTGAGACAATGAAGACCTAGAGAGATGAAGGCCTTCCTCCTGCCGGGATAGGAATTCTGGTCCCCCGACTCCAAGCCCAGTGATGTCTCCACTAAACCACTCTGCCTCTCCAACTGAGCTGAAGAGAAGGCCAAATCATCCTCGGTAATGAAGAGGAAACAGGCCCGAGGAACCCCAGATACACCCACCGGGAATGGAAAGAGGCGCTGTTCAAGCTCAGCCTGGCCTCGCTCCCCTGCCCACATCCACAACGGCTTATCTTCCCCTGTGAAAAAGGGCAGGGGATTCCAAATGGGAAGACTTGGGTTTAAGCACAGGCTCTTTCGAGAGGCATCTTGACATGGAAAGAGCTAGATGGCCTGTATACAAATGTTGCTTGGCATAATGGGAAGAGCAGTGGTTCTGCCATCAAAGAATCTGGATTTAAGTTTCATCTTTGAAATTTATTACCTGAGAGACCCCAATGAAGTCACTAGACCTCAGTTTCCTTATATATAAAATGAGAACAGAATTTGCACTATTACCTCTGTGTGGTGAGGCAAGTGCTTTGTTAACTGTTCAAAGTGCCATAGAAATGCGAGCCATTATCACTTGTGGGATTTGGGGCAAGATAGAGGCAGCCAGATGGCTGAGTGGATAGAACACTGGACTTGGAATCAGGGAGACCCAAGTTCAAATCCTACCTCAGACACTTACTAGTTGGACAATTTAGCCTGGGCAATTCGTTTAACTTCTCTCGCCTCAGTTTCCTTGTCTGTGAAATAAGGGAATTGGACTCAATGGCATTAAATGTCCCTAATTCTGTGGTCCATAATTCTGTAAGTTCCATCACATCTCTGAGCCTCAGTTTCTTTATCTGTAAAATGGAGTTGGACTAAATTTCTAAACTTCGTTTGAGCCTTAAATCCTATAAATTTGTAAGCAGTGTGCCTCTGGATATGTTGTTTTATCTCTGAGCTTCAGTTTCCTGATCTGTAAAATGTGGATAATAATACCTATGCTCTGGAACCCTTGTGGGGTTGCAAGGAAAGGGATTTGCAAGCTTTAAAGGCCTGCAGGAATAGGAGTGGTAATTGTTATAATCATGACCAATTCCCTAGAGCCCCCCTTCACCTGTCTGGGGATCATCCACCCCAACCAGCTTCCTAGTGACCTTGGGCATTGTCTGTGACTATCAGTGACATACTTAATGGGGGATGGACACATAACAGGATGTGTGAGTCCCATTATCTGGAGGCCCAGTATGGTTCCTGGAATCATGTCCATCTTCCTCCTCTTCCCCTCTGGCCTATGGCTTTACTCCAGGGTGACCATTCTGGGTGTGATTTTATTTTTATAGGGTGGGTCATATATGGAAGAATGGATGGATTTCATTTCCTGACATAACAGTAGTTAGGCAGTGAATTAGGTTACCTTCCTTTGGGTCATTTCTGGGCTACCTTAGCTTTGCTTAGCCCCCAGCTCCTTTTCTACTGAGAGAGGCAGGAATCTGGTGGCCTCCTGTTTCAGACTGGACCAAGAGAGAGGTAAGAGGAAAGAGCCCTCAATGTGTGTTTCTCAAAAAGAGGGAATAAACCTTGCACTGCAGGCAGTCAGCCAGCACATATGATGTGCCAGACACTGTGCTAAACACTGGGGATACAAAAGTCCTTGAGGAGCTGACATTCTGTTAAGGAAAACACCTTGCATACATAATAAATACAAGTTGATTTTGGGAAGGCGGAAGGCTCTAATAACAAGGGAGATGAACATTTTCATGTCCAAGGTGGTGCTTGAGAAAAGTAAGAATTTGCTAACCAGCCTCTTCAATCTCACTTTACCTCAGTTTCCTCATCTGTAAAATAAGAATAATAATCCTGGGTTTCCTCACATGGTGTTAGGTGTTGTGAAGATCAAGTGGTACAAAGGCTGTGAAATTGCATTGTACAATGCAAAGCTCTGGTTTCTTGTTTTTTTACTAACTAACTGTCAGAGTTTCTAGGGCCTCATCTTTGCTGCCTCTTCTCTGGAGAAGTAAAACAAGCCTGGACTACTCCAAAAGACTCTTGGGTAATCTCATTCCTCTCTTCATCATTCCTCTGAACTTTCCCTTCAAATTGGAGGATGGGGTGGGGAGGGGGGGATGTAAGGTAAAAGTTCTTCCCCCTACACCTTACCTAATTACAGGAACTATTCCCTCTAACAGAACTAATTCAACTTTGAGAAAGGATGCTTCTAGCAAAGGGTGTCTGAAACTCAAATTTTCCTTCTTGGGGAGGAAAGGAGGAGCAGGGATAGTGCTAGGCCTTCCTGACCCTGGAAAGGGGCAGGATTGAATAATACCCATCGGAGTATTTATTGCTCATTAGTCTAACTATTTGACTCCAGCCACCAGGAGGTCCTGCTGATAAGCTTGGGTGTGGTGTCATGATGGAAGTCATTTTTCCTTCATCACCATCACAGCTACCACTATCATCACCATCATCATCAGTTTGTGTTTGCTGATGCTCCAGTTCTTTTTTTTAGAAACAGGATGGTTGACTGCCTGGCCCAGCCCCCAGGGCATACCCCCAAAGAGGAATGGATACAGCTTCCTATTCAGATCTGGCCTTTCTTGTTGGACCAGGAAGGGTCCTGGTCCTGCAAGCCCACTCCTTGGCAACAATAACATCTAACCTTTATATAAACACTTTTAACTTTGCAAAGCCTTCTTCCTTATCTCATTTGATACTTACCATACACCTGTAAGGTAGGGAAGGTAGATTTTTATCCCCATTTGATAGAGGAGAAAACTGGCGTTAGAGACATTAATTAAGTCTGTTGGTACTAAGTACTCTATAGGCTAAGAACTGGGTTTGGAGTCCTGGACCTTTCATCTTTATCACTGGATGTAGTCATCCATCTAAACCATCTAAATTCAGCCCCAGCAGTACCACTTTCTAATAGTATGGGCCTGTTTCCTAATCTATAAAAACAATCTCTGCATTCCCTACTTTACAAAGTTGTTGCAAAAAAAATACTTGATTATTATTTGTCCTTTCTCAAAAGAGGACCAATGGCATCAGGGGGTTACTATCTTGATTTGAGAGTGAATTGGATTTAAGTGAGGCAAAGATGTGTTAAATTATTAGCCTCATTTTTTTTTCTCCAGAATCATCAGTCCAGTGGCAGTACCTAGATTAGAATGACTAGTAATGACCCAGGATGCAGTGGGGGACCTTGTGCTTTTTAAACTGGGGTCTTTCCCTGGTCTCAGTTTGTTTGAGGCAACACCCATTCAGTGATTAAGGTCTAGGTAAGAATTGGGGCAAAAGATGGCCTAAGTTGCCTTCACAAAAGAATCAGATTCTTCAGAGTTTCTGTCTAGAACAGAAATAATTGCTATTTATATTCACTCACTTTGTACACCTTTGAGGGCTGTATGATTGGGAGCAAATGAGGTTTAAAGATACTGATTCAAAGCTTGCAACTGAAAGTGGTTCGGAGCAGTTTCAAGATATCTTAGGAGCATAAAGATATATCCTGACCTATCCTTATTCCCTATATTTCATGTGTGTATATGTGTATGTGTGTGAGTGTGTGTGTGAGTGTGAGAAAGCCACGTGTTGATAGAATCTCCTTGAGTTCTTGATTCAGGTGTTCCCTTGTGAATTCCAGGACCCTGGGGAATCAGGATGACAGCCTTGGTTTTGTTAATTATATGTTGAACCAGTATAATTAAAACCAGCCTCAGCAAGAGAAGACAGGCTGGTGGTTTGCATACTTACCCTTTCCTCCTCTCCTGAATTATTCTTCAAACTTCACACTGGCATAGTCTCCTGTAGTTTTACATGTAACAGGTCCTCTGGAATCCCTTCTCTTCTTTACTTAGGAGAGTATGTGGTCCAAAGTGTCAAGTGAAGGCCTGACCTTGAAAGCAATGAAGTCTAGTGGAAAGAGCATCAGATTTGGAGTCAAGGGGAACTTAGGTTTAAATTCTGACTTCATTATTTACCATTGTAATATTTGTGCCTTCCCTAGGAGATTATCTCCAATTTATCCTGTCTATATCTTTTTTTTTTTTTTAACATAGTTAATTGCATGTTGTCTCCCTCATCAGATTGTAAGCTCTTTGAGGGCAGACTTGTTTTTGTTTTTCTTTGTATACCTAGTACTTATGTGCCTGGTGCAGAGTAAGTGCTTAATAAATACTTATTGAGGTCTTCCCCTTTCTGGACCTTACTTTTTTTATCTGTAAAATGAATAAGGGGTACTGTTCATTGTTGGTGAAACCCATAGGCTCATCACTTTAGGAAAGGAAGCAACCTGATGATATTCTGTATGCCGATCCCTTTCTTTTATGTATGAGGAATATGAGATTCAGGAAGTTACATGACCTCTCCAAGATTTTACTAGGAATAGGGTTAGATAGAGAATTAGAATGAAATCCTCTTTCTAGAGGTAGTCTCATTCTATTGTTCCATGCTGCCTTGATTATTTTAAATAAATAAATTATTTTAAATAAGTTCTGATTGATTATTTTAAATAAATCATATTTAGAGATAATTTAAGATAAATTTTGGAGGGATAAAACCTAGATTAAGAGCTGAAAGGGACCTGTAACTAAGATAAATTTTGGAGGGATAAAATATCCTAAATTAAGAACTGAACTGGATCTGTAAATTATCTAGTCCAATCTTCTTGTTTTATGGTTGAGAAAAAAATGTGACTTGAAAAGGATCTTGGAGCAAAAATTTAGAGCTGGAAAGGTCTGGTCATTGAGTTTCACCTGATCTTACAGAGGAGGAAACCAAGGCTCAGAAAGAGTAAGGGATTTGTCACATGGCTAGTAAAATGTTCAAGGTAGGAATTAAACCCAGGCCTTCCTGACTCCAAATTCAGTATTCTATTCACTGCAAATCCAAGGTTATGTAGATGAGTTAGCATTGCCAGTGTGTAAATCCAGGTCCTCTGAATAGAACATCAGTGCTCTTTACTACCTTTACACTGTCTCCTGTTCCCAAAGAAGGTTGCAGAATGGATCTATGACACTTGATTTGGAAATAGGGGGAAGCAGAGTCTTGTACCTCAGTTTACTCATTATTAATTTAGATTGACCTGGCTTAAATAATAACACCACTCATTTGCCTTACACTTTTTTTAATTTAAAAGTTTTGTTGATAGTATTTGATAGTATTATGAATATATTACTTCTATACCTCTCTCCAGAGAGTCATTACTAATAACAAAGTTTAAAAAAAGAGGGGGGGAGCAATTCATCAAACTAACCAACCTATCAGCCAAGCACTCATTTCTAAAGAGTAAAGGCAGATGCCATTTGTTATATCTTTTTGGGGGTCATACTTGATTATTATAATTATACATTATTCAATTTATTTTCTTTCCTCCCTTCCTTCCTTCTCTCCCTCCTTTCCTTCCTCCTTCTCTTTATTCCTCCCTCCCTTTCTTTCTTCCTCCCTCCCTTCTTCCTTCTTCATTCCTTCCTTCTTTCCTTCCTTCCTTCTCATCTTCCCTCTCTCTCTTTGTTCAGACATTTTTGCAATGGAATATATATTTTTTCTAGTTCTACTTAATTTCACTTTGCATCAGTTCACATGTCTTCCTATATGAATTCTTCATATCTATTATTTCTCATGAAATGGTAATATTCTATTGTTTTGTTTAGATATTTCATGCATCTAAGGTATCTTATATTTTTCAAAAGATTTTCATTTGATTACCTCAGTTCACCCTCATGATGGTGTTATACATGAGGGTGTTGGACTAGAAACTCTTTAAAGATTTGGTTCTGTGCTTCTGGAATTCTAAATGACAGAATAAGGACTTTGAGACTCAATTTATACATGGAGAGAATGAGACGCAAGAGATTTGTAGGGACCAGTTTATTTCAGGACCAGTAAGAGATAGGGTAAAACCTGAGATCTCCTTAATAAGTTAAATAGAAATTCATTGCTTTTAGCTTAAGGCCCATTGTGAGACTTTGAGAGCAAACAATTCTAGATATGATGTGATCTTTCAAATAAATTATAAATAGAATATTTCACAAAAGGACAAAGAAGGGCATTCATAGGGTAGGTTAGTAATAACTCATTTTTTAAATAGCCCATTATAATTTGCAAGATACTTTTTTCTCAACAAACTCCATGATGTAATGAAAGGAATACTGAGCTTGTAATCAGAGAATTTGGGTTCAAATCCTACCTCTTTTTCTATTTCTTCATCTATAAAAGATGGAGATTGGACTTTATAACTTCTGCCTCTTTGTAGAAGGGCCTATATAATCTTATAAAGCCCAGAAGGCAATCTGAGGGAAGATTACTCCATCCAAAGGTATGGAGTTAAAGATACTTACTCTCTCTCTGCCTCATGAATTGGGCTGGTAATTGTTTAGCAACCAGCTATCATGGGGGGAAGAATGCACATAATATACTTTTATATTTAAACTTCATTACTAACATTTTCTCCATCACTATGTAAAGTCTGGACAATTAACAAAATAATAAATCAAGCCCTAAGTTGTAGCATTTGCTGATCTGAGATATGAATGCTTGGATTTAAAATTTGATAAATGTCCATCATACCCTCTGTCTGGTGCCCTTCTTATCTCTACTTTCACCTATTTCCTTAACTATACTTTATATTTCCAAACCCCATAATAAACCTCTTTTATCAATCTAAAAAAAAATTGACAAATGGTTTTTTCTAGCCTGTCTCAGCTGGCTTCCTCTCAAATTAAGAATGTGTCACAGAGAAAGGAAGTGACTTCATCACAGAGATGGAGGCAGATCTGGGACTCGAATCAAATCCAATGCTCTTTTTGAAATACCATATTTTCAAAAATGTAAATAAGAGTTGTTTGATACTTTATCAAGATGGTAGATATGGATATGAAAACTTCTCTCCAAACAGGAATGTCTCTTTTCTCAGTCTTGATCTACCTTTTACCTTCTAGGATCATCACATAAGCTCTATTAGGAATGGAAGTGGCAGTGTTTAGGTGTCTGAAAGGGGAAATAAATTGGAGTTAAAGAGAAAGAAGTTGGTAACTGAATGAATTAACAACCTTCAGTGAATGAAAGGTGAAGACAGAGATGCTATGTTTGCACGATAACTGGATTTAATACTGTCCTCTTTTCAATTCAACAAACTTCTATTAAATCCTTTTTGTGTACAAAGCCTTTAGGGAGTTCAAAGGTGAAAATTAATATTAGTTTAGTCCTCAGAGAGTTTTCAATTAAATATATACAGGTATCCCAAACATCTTAGAGTGCAGTTTAAAATTATTAAGGCTATTTTAGCTTAAAGTAAAATTTTGAATTATTTATCTTGTTTAATAACTTTATTAAAGTTTATAACTAATCTAAGACTTTTGGGACATACTATATACATTCATATTAAGCATCTATTATGTGCTAAGTACTGTGCTAAACACTTTAACAAATATCTCATTTGATCCTCACCTAACCTTGGAAAGGGGCGTGGTAGAACAGATGCTATTATCATCATCATTTTATAGTTAAGGAAACTGAGGCAGATTGTTTTAATTGACTTTCTCAGCTACAAAGTGTCTGAGACTGATTCTGAACTCAGGTCTTTTTGAGCCCAGCATTTTGTCCACAGAGTCACTTAGTTTCCTCTACAGCTGCCTTATAATTACGACATACATTTATTTGTGGTTGTTTTAGGAGTTCCTAGGGAGGAAAGGCCCTTATCAAAGCACATTAGCACCAGTTCTGGAATTTATAAGCATAGAGATTTCCAGGGTCATTTGAGAAGTTAGGGAGTTGAGGGTAAAAAAGCAAGTATGTATCAGAGGAGGGAGCCTTGCTTTTCCTGACTCTGAGGCCAGCTCTCCCTCCATGTTGCTCCTTTCAGTAATACATGTTAGGTGAGGATGAAATACATAAGGAAGATAGGCAGGTTCTGAGATTCGAAGGGTGAGGATGGCTTCTAGATGAAGGAATCGAGAAAGTAAAAAGCAAGCATTTAAATGGGATTTTCAAAGGGAGGAAACAAAGGCAGCAAGGCACAGAGTCTTTTTTTTTTTTTCTTTCTCCTTTTATTGGATGTGTGATTTTGAGGAAATTACTTAATACTTGTGGCCTCAGTTTCCTTATCTGTAAAGTGAGGCAGTTACCTCTGAGGTAACTTTAAATCCATGATCCTTCAAAACTAAGTTAAGGCTGTCTCCTAATTCAGGTCTCACCCACATCTGAGGGGGATTTTGGCTATCCAAATTTCTGCTTAGTCAAGACTTCTTGCTTCCTTTGTTCTCCATCACTGAAATTCCTCTTTTCCATCCTTCTACCAAAATAGGGCCAGTCATAAGCCCTTAGAGACATTCTATCTTAACACCATTCAGTACCTGTAGCTTCTTTCTCCCCACCAGTATAATGGTCATGGAAGCTGTATGCTGCTGTGGAAAAATCACTAAATTTGGAGTTAAGACCTAGGTTCAAATCTCAGCTCTGTGTGGTCTCAGGCAAGTTCTTCTCATGGTTGAGTCTTAGTTTCCTCATTATTAAATGATAGGGTTGGCCATTATTAAGTCTACTTACAACTCTAAATCTTAGGAACCTATGAGCCAGGGTATTGAAGGAATTTCTGGTGTGATGGGGGAGATAGAGGCCTTTGTCTTAGGGCCATGAGGGAATGAAGTTTGGACAGAGAAAGTAATCATTCTATTGTTCTCGTTAGTGTCTTTTCTGATTTCCTGTCCTAGATTCTTTTCACTTATTTCAATCAACTCATGAATTTTCCAGCCCTAGAAGGAGTCTGGTAGAACATGGCTCTTTTTCTTCTATCATCTATGCTATGGCAAACATTCACTATGACCTTGGACATAACTGTTGTTTGTGGACCATATTGAAGCATGGATCAAAGGTAGGGGAGAAGCAGATTAAAAATGCTTAGTGGTAGATTAAAAAAAAAGTTAGTCTCAGGGTTAGAAAGACTTCATTTTAATACTAGCTACTACTACTTATATAGTAGTATACTAGCTAAATATAAAACTTTATATTTATCTCTGTAATAATGAGGACCAGGCAGTGAGGGCCCTGTCCATCTACCCCATCCCTTTATGTAATGTCTGGGCTAGCTCTCTGGAGGATCTTGAGACCAGCCTTGATCTTAGTGGAGGAGTGAAGTAGACAGGAGAGTCACCAGGAGGATGGTCAAAGATGGAATGTTTCTATTTCCAGTCCTCTCAGCCCTTAAATACCTTAGTATGATTACATCTTTACAGCCCACTAAGTATGTATGAACTCTAGAGAACCATTACATCATCATATTAAATACTAAGTACTAAGTATATGTGAACTACAGAACCATCATCTCATTGATCACACTGTGTTAACACCCTGCTATAAGTATCTTTCCTTCAAGTATACTTTTTTCAGGGTTCCCCAATATCTTTGGTCCTCTACATCTTTACATCTCTATTTGCTTTCTTATAGAATCAGCTATTAGATGTTATACTTTTTGGGGACTGTATTAACTATCTCTGCCATCTTCATAGCTTCTATTTTGCGTGACTATTTTGCATGAAAAGGAAAGAGCAGAACAAAAAGAGCAAGGCATATGTGGAGGCAGGAGTATGCTGGTAAATGTTTAACAACTAACTCTCTGGAGGAAAAATGTGCAGCGGGACAGCCTTTTAAGTTTAATCAGCAATATTAACGTTTTCTCCATCACTTTCTAGAGATTACCTAAGCACCGAACTTGGAGAGTTTGCAGATTTCTGAAGTGTAAATTCTTAGAAAATAGAACAATCAGGGCTGGTGTTTTGGGTGAATGGTACAGACTGGTTGGTTGGTTAGGCACTTTTGGAACCCTATTCAAATGGGACTTGAAAGCCTGTTAGTGAAGTTTGAGTTTCATGTGTAAGGAAAAAGAGAGCTATCGGGCATTTTTGACAAGGTCAAAGCTATGCTTTGGAAAGTTAAAACTGGCAGAGGTATAGAGGATTGGGCTGGAGGGAGGCAGACCCTTCAGTAGTAACCTGGTTATGAGGTGATGAGATGATATGGGCCTGGATTAAGGTGGTGATGATGAGAAATAAGAAGAAAAAAAGAATTTGAGAAACATTTCAAGTGAAGATAGAGTCCTGAAATTCCCTGACTGAGGGTCAACTTGGAGAGTTGGAGTTTCATAAGTATCATGACTCTGTTGATATACCAGTTTGGCCCTGACGCTTAGTATGAAGTATCATGACTCTGTTGATGTACCAGTTTGGCCCTGACGCTTAGTATGCTTAAATCTCATGAATCTTGAATTGCAACCTGTAATCCTGAAACAGTCCACTCACTCTACTGGAGCTTGTCTTTTTATGAAACTCTAATTTATTCTTACTCTGGGGCCCTTCAGGACTTTCATCCCTACTGGTCCTGCAAATAGATGTGACCTGACCCTACGACCCTTGTCTCATCCTATTCTGGTTTTCCTATCCTATAGTCTATAGGATTAGGGCTCAGGAGAGCCTAGGAAGTACATCTGTGGTATATAGAGATGCCACTGGGTAATTCTGCCCCTGACCTGAAGCAGCAGAACTATAAGACCTCCTCCTAGAAAGGAAGGAGAAGGAATAGACAAACTGGCTCATCAGTAATGGAGCTGAGCTCCAAGATCCACCAAAAGTAGGGAAAGTGCAAAGCTCGACCCAGAAGACAATAGGACCACAATTCTACTGGATCTTCTGTTTTCTTTCTTTCTTTCTTTCTTTCTTTCTTTCTTTCTTTCTTTCTTTCTTTCTTTCTTTCTTTCTTTCTTTCTTTTTTTATTAAAGCCTTTTATTTTCAAAACATATGTATAGATAATTTTCAACATTCACCTTTGCAAAACCTTGTGCTCCAAAATTTTTTCTCCCTCCCTTCCCCCTTCCCCCTTCCCTAAACAGCAAATAATCCAATATATATTAAACATGGGCAATTCTTCTATACATATTTCCACAATTATCTTGCTGCACAAGAAAAATCAGATCAAAAAGGAAAAGGTGAGAAAGAAAACAAAACGCAAGCAAATAATAACAACAAAAGTGAAAATATTCACACTCAGTCCCCACAATTCTCTGTCTGGGTACAGACAGAGGCTCTCTTCATCACAAGACCATTGGAACTAACCTGAATCACCCTGCTGTTGAAAACAGTCAAGTCTATCAGAATTGATCATTGCATAATCTTCTTGTAACTGTATACGGTGTTCTCCTGGTTCTACTCACACTTAGTATCCATTCATGTAAGTCTCTCCAGGCCTCTCTGAAATCCTCCTGCTGATCATTTCTTATAGAATAACATTCCATTACATTCATATACCATAACTTATTCAACTTTTCTCCATCTGATGGGCATCAACTCAGTTTCCAGTTCCTTGCCACTACACAAAGGCTAGGGGTTCTGGATAACCAAGTGATATAGTGAGAAAGTGATCAGCGTTGATATAGTGGAGAAAATCCTGTGGTTGGAGTAAGGAGGTCTTTCTGCGTTTTCAGTAACAACACCCCTCATTTGACCTATCAATCCCAATCAGCTATCATTTATAAATCTCCTTTTCATGGCTAAATACCTTGAACAAACTGCTTACAGTCTATGTCTTCACTTCCTTTCTCTAACTTTCTGAACTCTTTGCAGTACAATTCTGTTAAAAACTAGCTATGTGATCTTGGGCAAGCCATTTTTCTTCCTATGGGCTTCGGTTTTTTCCTCTGTAAAATGAGATTGTTAGACTCAGTTCCATTCTCACTCTAACTTGATTTTCCCCTCAAGTTAGGTTCTATGAACTTGTTTATTTTGAGAAGTATATTCCAACAGAACCGATTTCCTCTTGAAATCCTATTATTTTATTTTGTGGTGTCAATTGGGGTTAAGTGACTTGCCCAGAGTCCTACAGCTAGTAAGTGTCAGGTGTCTGAGGTCAGATTTGAACTCAGGTCCTGACTCTACGGCCAGTGCTGTATTCACTGTGTCCCCTAGCTGCCCCCATGAATTTTATATAAAAATATTATTCTGAGAAGTACTCCATAGACTAACTAGAATGCAAAAGGTCAATGCATATATATAACCTATATCAGATTATTTGCTGTCTTGAGAGAGGGGAGATAGAAAAATTTGAAACACTAAGTCTTACAAAAACAAAAATTGAACACTATCTTTACGTGTATTTGGAAAATAAAATACAATTGAAAATTAAAAAAAAAAAAGAATTCAAGACACAAAAAAGGTGAAGAATATCACTTCTGAAATGTCCAAATAGGATCTTCTACCCAGAGTATCATGGAGACTTCTAATCTCCTTGCTTTCACTTCCATGAACCTCACCTCTCAACCAGAGGAAGGAGATTGGAGGTACTGAAAAGAGGCCCAGGGCCTCTCTGATCTCCCCATCTAGTCTCCTTTCCCAGAAAGATGTCATTTCTATAGATCTCAGTTTCCCCTTTCCTAGACCCTCTCCCAACAGTAAAAGTTCTTTTTTTTTTTTTTTTTTAATTTAATAGCCTTTTATTTACAGGATATATGCATGGGCAACTTTACAGCATTAACAATTGCCAAACCTCTTGTTCCAATTTTTTACCTCTTCCCCCCCCACCCCCTCCCCTAGATGGCAGGATGACCAGTAGATGTTAAATATATTAAAATATAAATTAGATACACAATAAGTATACATGACCAAAACGTTATTTTGCTGTACAAAAAGAATCAGACTCTGAAATATTGTACAATTAGCTTGTGAAGGAAATCAAAAATGCAGGTGTGCATAAATATAGGGATTGGGAATTCAATGTAATGGTTTTTAGTCATCTCCCAGAGTTCTTTTTCTGGGCATAGCTGGTTCAGTTCATTACTGCTCCATTGGAAATGATTTGGTTGATCTCGTTGCTGAGGATGGCCAGGTCCATCAGAACTGGTCATCATATAGTATTGTTGTTGAAGTATATAATGATCTCCTGGTCCTGCTCATTTCACTCAGCATCAGTTCGTGTAAGTCTCTCCAGGCCTTTCTGAAATCATCCTGTTGGTCATTTCTTACAGAACAGTAAAATTCCATAATAATCATATACCACAATTTATTCAGTCATTCTCCAACTGATGGACATCCATTCAGTTTCCAGTTTTTAGCCACTACAAAAAGGGCTGCCACAAACATTCGTGCACATACAGGTCCCTTTCCCTTCTTTATAATCTCTTTGGGATATTATATATAATATATATAATATAATATATATATATATATAATATATAATATATAAAAGTTCTAATAAAGCCACTTCTAGCCTTCTATAGGTAGGGCTGTTTTGTTTCCCTAACCCAAAGTCCAGCATGAGGGTCCAGGAGCTATACTGAGAACAACTGAGCTGTGGATATGACCTCTCTCCTCCAGGTTCCTATGTGACCTCTCTTCCCCTGTACCTGCCAGTCTTGAGCTCTGGAGCTGGATCTTGCTGTTCTCAGAAGTTGAGAGTGCAGGGGGTGGGGTGCAGTTGGCTGAGTGTTATCCCACACTCCTATAGATAACGATATCCTGCTAAGGGCCCAATCAAAGGCTGAGTGCTTGGGGGAGGTGAAGAGGGGTGAAGGGTGAGCACTCAAGATTCATTATCAATATTTAATTTGGGGCTTTTGAATGGATCTCTGTTCTCTGTTCTTAGCCCCTTATCCAGAGGCCACCTGATTAGGTTTCCTGCATCTACTCCTGTGCCTGCCACAGCTTGCCAGAGATGTATCCTGGGCTTGGCTGGGGGCAGAGCTGTACGAGGTGTTCATGTACAATGAGCCTCTAGCAGGATTTTTTTTAAGTGCCACTCTCTCTTTGATACTCAACCTCTACAGATAGGCCTTAACTGTGCAAAGTGAGACTCTGTATGTCTCCATTAAGTTCCTGACTAAAATAACTCCTTGAACTCCCATCCTATGTCCCCAGCAACCACATATTTCATTCCTTTTTCTTCTCACATTTTCTTTGTTCTCTTGAGTGGATTTCCAGCCCTACTGCTATAAGGATTTAGAGATGTAGGAATAAATATAAATAAATATGAGGTAATTAGATACTCCTCCTAGATCACTGCCTTGTGACAGAGGGGCTTGCATAATTCAATAAAACAATGAGCTATGCCATGAGGGGTTACTCAAAATAGACAGGTCATAATGGAGAATTCTGACAAAAAGGTGATCCACTGGAGAAATGGCAAACCACTCCAGTATCTTTGCCAAGAAAACCCCAGGGCCCTGACTCCAGGTCTGTGTCACCTAGCTATCCTCACGTGTTTTATTATATACACTTAAAGATATTATTCTGAGGACTCCATCAGCTTCACTAGACTACAAAAGGAATCCAAGATACAAGAACCCCAAGACACAAGGCACTGAAACCTCAGTATTAAAATGCCCAAAGATATGACATCAAAGGATGAGTCCCTCAGGTTAGAAAGGGTCAGTGTGTTATGGTTGAAGGACTCACAAAGAATTGGACATGACTGAGCAACAGCAAATTTAGTTATCAAGTAGTGAGGGAGAAAGGGCATTAACAGCTAGAAGAATAAGGAAAAGAAGGAAGGAATGAAAGAAAGAAGGCAAGGAAAAAGGAAAGGAAGAAGGGAAAGGAGAAAGAAGGGAGGAAAAAGGGAGAGAAGGAAAGAAGGTAGGAAGGAAGGAAGAAAGGAAGGAAAGAAAGAAATAAAAAGATAGTGTTTAAGCTGCATCTTTATAGAGAAGCAAGATTTGACAAGATAGAGGTGAAGAGAAAAAGCATTTTAGGCATGGAGCATGAAAACAGGAGATGGAGTGCCCTGTGAAAGGAAAAGAGAAAAGACCAGTCTGACTGGATTGTATCAAGTGGGAAGATTGCAATGAAGCTTGAAAGATTGATTGGATTGTGAAGAACTCTAAAAACCAAACAAAAGCATTTATATTTTATCCTAGAGGCAATAGGAAGACATTAGAGTTTACTGAAGGGGAAAGTGACATATTCAGATTAGAACCTTAAGAAAAATAGCTTTAAATAGCTGGGAAGGATAGATTGGAGAATGGAAGAGAAAGGAATCAGTTAGGAAATGATTATAATAATCTAGGCAAGAAATGATGAGACTAAGGTGGTGGCTGTGTGAGGAGAGACAGAGGGCCTGATTCCAGTGATTTTGTGAAAATATAAATGTCAGGATTTGACCCCTGATTGACTGTGTGAAAGGGAGAAGTGAAAGATAATGCAGACTGAAAGCCTTTGAGACTTAGAAGGATATTGGTGTCTGTGAACAAAACAGGGAAGTTAGGAAGAGGGGTGAGTTTGGGAGGAAAGATAATGAGATCTGTTTAGGTTATATTGAATATGAAATGTTTTAGGGACTTCCAGTTAGAAATATCCAATAGGGAATTAGTGATGGGGAATCGAAACTCAGGGGAGAAATTAGTACTGGATATATAAATTTGGGAGTAATTTGCGAAGAGTTGATAATTAAACCCTTAGTTGATGACAAAATCCCAAGAGAGTTGAGAAAAAGTAGAGGTTCTAATTTAGATCTCAGCCTAGCATGAGTAACTACAATAGGGTGTCTGTGCAGATTAGCTACAAGTTCTTTATTTTTGCCCTCAAAACAAAAGAATATGTACTATAAATTACCCTTCCTAATTCTATTTTGCATGCCATTTAAAAAATGAGTATATATAAAAGCTTTCGCTAATTTTTCTCTCCAGTATGTCATCATTGTGGGGAAGTAACTGGTTTCTCAAAGGTTTTTCCAGGGAAGTCCAAGTTCTAGCATGATCCTATCAAGCTAAGAAGTTCAGGCCCTATTATGGACCTGGGGCTCATTGTCACAGAACCAGCTTAGCTAAATGCAGAAGAACTCATCTGGCTATTGGGTAATGAAGCTTTTTGGCCATAACAATTTGTCTATGGAATCAATTTAATGGTAACTATTTATACGCGTGTATGGGCTACCCATGTCATTGAAATCATAGATCTTTGTTGCTCCCCTTAATCCCACCCCCAGAAGAATGTAAGCTTCTTGAGGGCAGACAATGCTTAGATTTTTTTCCTTTGTATCTCCATCCCCTAGCAAAGGGAATTCATTCTCTAAATGAATTCTAAGATTCTTTCCCTCATGGAGCTGTCCCTTCCTTCATGGAGATTGTAGTCATCATCTCTGCCTGATTTAATGATTCTATAATAGAATAAGTCTTCCTCAAGGTCTATCTCCTAAGTTCTATCTAGCCCATTGACCTTGGTGTGTGGTATATAAGCGAAGCAAAGGATTCTCCCTGCCCTCAGCTTGGATCCTGGGAGCATTCCACCAATCCTTCAACCTATATGTGAGTGGATCTCTAGCCTAGACTGATTTTTCCTTACAGAGAGAGTGACTATAGGGCTTCAAGGATTCTTTTTTTCCCCAAAGAATTGTCTTTCAATCTTCCTTTCTCTAGAAAAGTCCTTCCTAATCTTTTCTCTACACAGTCCTTTTTTTTTGTAAACTAAAGATTAATAACATTATCATTTCACTCCATGCCTTCCTCTCTCTCAAACTTGGACATGAGGAGAAGGGGGGTGGTCTCAATCCAATTTGTACTTGGTTATCATGTTAGCATTTGCTCTGTTTGTTTGGAACCAAGAGGCTCTGGGTACTTAATAGCAGATTAAGCAGTCAAGCTCTGGATAAGAAGTTAAGACCCCATTAGCTCCTGCCCTACCATTTATGCCAACTGATTATTCTGTTTACTGAGTCTGGCAGGAGAATATGTGGAGGAGGGGAGATAGCCCACTCTGGATGCATATATATATGAGAGTCCCCAGTGGTTCTCTTCAGCTCAGAGTGGACCTCAGGAGGTAGTAACAGTTGTTTCTACTGTTTGGCGAAGAAATCAACCATGATGAAGTGGCTAATCATTGCCCTTGTCTGCCTCCATTTTTCAGAGGCAGACAAGATAATCAAGTAAGTCCTGGGTATGGGGTTGGTGGTGGCTGCAGAAAACTAATGCATAGGAGAGAGAAGGGAGCAGGCAGCCCAGTGTACTGGGAAGAGCCAGAAAAATTGGGCTTAAATTCTGACTCTGTAGTATACATTACTTGTATTACCATGTAGTATAACATGCAAGTCAAATTAACCTTCCTTGACTTCAGTTTCCTTATTAAAATAATAATGGCTGGTATTTGTATAGTGCCTTAAGATTTACAAGTGCTTACAATATTTGTAAACTGTTTAGCCCAGTGCCTGGTACATAATAGGGACTTATACTTATTACTGTCCTCCTCGCCTCTACCTCCCTTTTACATGTTAATCATTTGCTCCTTATAACAACTCTAAGAAGTAAATGTTATTATTATTATCCCCATTTTACAGATTAGGAAAACTGAGGCACAGAGAAGTTAAGTACCTTACCCAGGGTCACATAGTAAATATCAGAAGTAGAATTTGAATTTAGGTCTTTCCAACTTCAAGTTCTTTCTTTCTATCCACTGAGACATCTATCTTAGCTATAAAATGAGTTAGATGTTTGGTAAAGGTATGTAGTCAGAGCAACTGGATTTAGATCCTGGATCTTTCACTTATAACTTAGATCACTTTGGGCAAGTCTCTTAATCAAAATGAGAATATTAAACTAGAGGATCTCTGAAGTCCCTATTAGCTTCAAGTCTAAAATCCCATGGTCTTAGGAAGGAAGGAGTATCAGGAAAGGTAAGTTATTCTATAATCATCAAATAAATCTGTAACACCAAAACTTCTGAAAGGCAAAGAAGGATCTCAAAGAAATTGGGCTATGGGGGAAATGGCCAAAGATAAAGGACTGTCTCAGTGCTTCTATGCTCATTCTTGCCATTTCCATCCTCCAACCTAGAATTTTCAATGTGCATGATAATTCAGTTAAAGCTATCAAGCATTTATTAAACACACTATGTATATGACAGAAGACTTTTTTTTAATTAAATAGTTCCTAAAGAAACATAATCTATGGGAATGGTGGAAGGAAACAAATGTTAATTAAGCACCTACTATGTGCTAGGCACTATGTTAAGTGCTTTAGAAATAGTATCTCTTTTGATCCTCACAACAACACTGGGAGGTAAATGTTATTATTGTAGGGAATGAGTAGTGGAGAGTTATATGTTTAGAGAGGGATGCACATGTTTGGAGGACCTGTCATTGTGTGGGGCTTTAAGGGAGACAGAATAGACATCTCTAACCTTTTATTCTCTTTCTCTTCTCCAACGGAGACTTTCAGTAGGAAAAGCAGGAAGTGGGGGTTGGAGGCCACTCTCTGAACTAAAATTGAACCCATATGCTCTCTTCAATATTTTCAGTTTAGGGGATATAACTGGCTTCCATCTATTTTTTGATTGTATTGTCATTTTGAAGTGGTGGACCCCAAGCTCTCTATCCAAGACTTGACTCCTTTCTCATCAAAAACCAGTTCCACAATGAATATAGATAGAGAATAACAAAAAAAAAATCTCATTTATCCAAATCATAGTAAAACAGAAATCAAAAGTTATGCATACTAGGCATATAGAGTAAAG
Organism: Sarcophilus harrisii; assembly: GCF_902635505.1. Classification (NCBI taxonomy): domain Eukaryota; kingdom Metazoa; phylum Chordata; class Mammalia; order Dasyuromorphia; family Dasyuridae; genus Sarcophilus; species Sarcophilus harrisii. The sequence continues at coordinate 271,976,565 of NC_045429.1, forward strand.
AAACTCTGCCATTGGGAATGAAATAACTCAGATTAACCAAGAGAGTTCTAACCTAAAATTCTTGAACAACAACACACAAAGTCAATACAAAGGAACTTCAGAGTAGGGAAAAAGCATTCGATTAGCTGAAGGACATTTTGGATGATCCTCTGGAAAAGATCTGAGCTGATCTGAGCTGAACTGAGAATTATAAGATGAGTCTGAAAGAGACTTTTGCATAGACACAGCCAAAGGTAGGAGGGAGTTATGCTTCTTGTTTCTGAGCTCTTGCTGACCAGGTCAGTGGAGGTTTTGCTGCTGGATTGTGGGTGGGATTGGGAGGAAGTGAATACTGGGACAGTTCCACTGATATTAATGCCCCATTTCCAGGGTCCCTTTGAAGAGGTTCAAGTCCATGAAGCAAGTGATGAAAGAGAAGGGTGTGCTTCAAGACTTCTTGAGAAATCACAAGTGGGACCCTGCCGCCAAATACTTCAACCAGTTTGCTGTTGGTTATGAGCCCCTGGCCAATTATATGGATGTGAGTGAATATCTTCTCTCTTTCTTCAAGCTCCAGAGTGTGACAGTCAGCTATGATGAGCATTTGTTGGGGAGAGGATCCTAGATGACAGAAAAAAAGACATTTTCCACTCTCAGGAAACTCCCAGTTTGATAGAGAGGGACAAAGTCCTTGCCTTGAGGGCCCTTCTTTTTTAATGAAGGTGATCGTACTGAGACTCAAGATAGGTCCTGCAATGGTACTGCATTGGCAGATTGACATGAAGATAGGTAGGAATAACTAAGGAATAGGTTGAATGACAATATTAGAAACAACAGAGATCTTGGCAAGCTTGAGTACTCTGCCAAATCAAACATGATGAAACTGAATAGAAATAAATGTAAAGTCTTAGACTTGGGTTAAAAAAAATCAATTTATCATTAGAGGTATTTAAAAGTTACTCCTTAGTCAATCACTTAACCCCTCATTGAAGTTCTTCAAGTCAAAACTAGATAACCATGTTTCAAGTACTTTGAAGAAAATATTTTTCAGGTATAGGTTGGACTGGATGGTCTCTGAGGTCTCTTCCATCCCTGAGTTTCTGGGACTCTGTAGACTGTCAACTGATGAATAAGGCAAATTTAAAGGATAGAATGCAATTGTGCCTACAATTTAGCTTTGCTAGATGCTACAAGATCTTAGGTAGGCAGGAGATGATCTGAGTGCACAAGTCAACTAGCATTTATTAAGTAATTACTATGTGCCAGGCAGATGGCAGATCTCTGTAATATGTTGACCCAATCTTCCTCCCTAGATGTCTTACTATGGGGAGATCAGCATCGGGACCCCACCCCAGAACTTCCTGGTCCTGTTTGACACTGGCTCCTCCAACCTGTGGGTGTCCTCCATCTATTGCCAGAGCCAGGCCTGCAGTGAGTACCCCGGGAAGGGGGGGAGAGGGGAGAAGAAGGAAGGAAATATAAGGACCTCAATTGAAAAAGATATGGCACTTAGTGGGAAGAAACCAACCATAAGTGCTGGAATTCAGAGGAGGGAAAACTCACCATGGGCTAGGAGTCAGGGAAGATTTCATGTGGGAGTCAACACTTGAGCTGTGTTGAAGGATGGTTAAGGATTTGGATCCTGGTAGTTATAGTGGGGGCCTTAGAGGTTAAATGGAAAAGAGGTGAAAGGCCATTCTTCAATATTCAAATATGATAATTCTACTTAGGAAAGTGCAAACATGAGAGGGAAAAAATCTGTGTGAGTCTTCTTTATAGCCACTACATAAGATAGGGAATTCACATATTATTACTCACATTTTGTATATGTGGAAACTGAGGCTTTAAAAGGTTATATATGACTTTCCCAGTCATGTGGATAATGAATATCAGAGATAAGACTTTTGTCAGTTTTTCTAACACCAAGAATACTCTTTCCATTACACTACAATGCAGAGAAGTGGGGAATGGAGTAGTGGGAACAGGACTTATTGGCATTTACTGACATTCTTTTTTTGTCTGAGCAGCAAACCATCCCCAATTCAACCCCAACCAGTCTTCCACCTATTCCAGCAATGGACAGACCTTCTCTCTTCAGTATGGAACAGGGAGCCTTACTGGAGTCTTTGGCTATGACACTGTGACAGTGAGTGGTTATGGGGGAATAGGGTAAAAGGGAGTGCATGAATAGACGCCCAGTGATAGGGGCTCTGCTACAATTATGGGGCTTGAAAATCTAGGAGCAGAGATATGTGGGAGTCCAGCTGCCAGAGGCAGCAAGCTGATCTCTGAGGTTCCCTTCAGGTTTGTTAGGAGACTAGTCATAGAAGAGAGGAAGCTCTGCCTCCCTGGTTTTTCTTCCTTTTTTTTCTGCAGTGGGTTTAGTTTGGCTTCAGGAATCTTAAGGAGCATGAGGCATATGGGGAGGATGATCAAAGTTATGTATCTTGCTGTCTTATTGTGGAAAAGGCTCCAAGTCCCTTTAGGTTCTCTTTCCTCTCTAATCTCTTCCCACAACAAAACTATATCATGACAGAAGCTGGGTAGGTCCTGATCTTCTCCTCATTTGCTTCAGTAGGGTGGGGAGACTAAGCTCATCTGAAGACTTGAAGGAAAAGCTATCCTCCCTACGACCTTCTTTTGAGTTAGCCTGACCTGATGGACTTCTCTCCCACTCTCCACCCCCTACAGATCCAGGGCATCTCCATCACCAACCAGGAGTTTGGCCTGAGCGAGACTGAACCTGGCACCAGCTTTGTGTATGCCCAGTTCGATGGGATCCTGGGCCTGGCCTATCCTTCCATCAGTTCTGGTGGGGCCACCACTGTCATGCAGGGTTTGCTGCAAGAGAACCTGATCAATGCCCCTGTTTTTGCCTTCTACCTTAGTGGGTAGGTGACTTGTTTACTTCTTCTGCTCCCTCAGCCAGCTCCTGGGCTTTATCAATATATACATGTGTATGTGTGTATCTTTAAGTGTATAAAATCAAATACATAATATTACAAAATAAATTCATCATATTGAAAAACAGTGATTCTGTGAAAGGGGCCACATGGTTCACCAGACTTCCAAAGAAGTCTGTGATACACATATAAAAGATTAAGAACCTGCTCTGTGGCTCTTTCCTTTTCTCTTACTCCCAATAAGGAAATGGATGAATTAATTTGTACTTATTAAATACCTGTGATGAATGTGAGATAAAGATGGGGATGGGTCAGGGAGCCAGATGTAGGATAGCTAAGAGGTGGTCTCTGCCCTCAAGGACTTACTAGGAATTAGCTGATGTAGAGGGGTAGCTCCTGGATCAACTTGATAGGCTATAGCAGGTGAGGGGGACAATGAGGAGAATGACTGGATGATCTGGTGCTGGTGGGGAAAATAGGTCATGAATTGAATAGGAGGTTGAGACTCCTGGAAGCTCTGGAAAGCCAAGAAGTTTGCAATCACAATTCTTCTCCTTTTCCCAGTCTATATATGAGGGGTATAGAGCCTATATAAGAACCAGGAGAGATTATAGAGAGCCTTATGATCCTTATGATCATCCTTATGATCAGTGTAGGACTAGAAAAGATCTTGGAGGTTGTCTAATCTGACCTCCCTTTACAGATAAAGGAAACTAGATAGGGGAAGAAAAGGAACCTGTGATTTCATTGGTACAGGGAGTTTCCAGGTATGAAACTCTCTCTACCCATGAAACTTAATTTTTGTCATTGTTCAATCATGCCTGACTCTTTGTGACCCCATTTGGGACTTTTCTGGCAAGATACTCTGGAGTGGGTTGCCATTTCCTTCTCCAACTTATTTTACAAGGAGGAAATTGAAGAACAGGAAAAAGAACTTGATCAGGGTCATATATGTAGTAAGTAAGTGTCTGAGGCTGGATTTGAACTCAGGGAGATGAATCTTTCTGACTCCAAGCCCAGCACTCTATCCCCTGCAGTGCCACCTAGTTGCTTTAATGCAATTTACAACCTTTGGGAATTGCCTAGAACAATGAGAAATTAAGTGATTGACTTGACCTTCACACAACCATTAAGGTCAGAGGTAGGACTAGAATGCCAATCTTCCTGGCGCTGTGAAACCATCTCTTTATTCACTCTGCCATGCTCCTCCTCCAAAAGATTCAGAGGGACTTCCTACTACCCTAGGATGAGCTCACAGATTTCCACTCCAAAATTAACTCATCACTTGACCATGGTCTTTAGGAGTCATCTCGGCTGCCTTGTTTCTTCTTTGTATGGGAAGTAGGGCAGTGGGGGTGGAGTTGTTGATGAGTAATTTGGGCCTATGGGCTGAGTAAGAATCTTTGTGGGAGGAAAAGGGAAAGAGAAGGACCCTTTCTCCCTTGCCTCTCCCCGTCCCTCTCTAAAGCTGATATTTTTTTGTGTCCTCAGGAATGAAAATTCAAACAATGGTGGTGAAGTCACTTTTGGGGGAGTGGACACCAGCATGTTCACTGGAGACATCTACTGGGCACCTGTCACTCAGGAAGCTTACTGGCAGATTGCCATTAATGGGTATGTGAGGTGTGGTGGGGGCAAGGGGAGAGGGACTCAAAATGGATATATTGATGATAATTATTCCTTCAGTCTGGAAAAAAGAGAGCTTAGAGGGGAGAAATCTGAAGTCTAGAGAGAAAAGTCAGGTTGATAGCCTGAGTTTTTATATAAAATATATTTTGCAAAAAAGACTCTAGAGGAACAAATTCTATGAGGTGTCCATAAATAAGAAAGCTGAGTGAGGTAAATGCAGGTATGGGACATATGTCCCTAATGGGACTGGACAGTAGTCAGATAGCTTCCACTGTCCCAAATCCTGGCTCAAAGTGGATGGAGGAAGCCCAGTGGATTCAGACACTTAGACTTGGGGAATACCAAGATAATTTAGGCTGGGAATTCCTCCCTCTAGGTTTTCTCTGAAATAAGAGAAGTTGTGTTTTCTCAGCAATGGGCAAATTGAGACTGATGTGAAAGAGAGAACCTTGAATGCAGGCAAGAAAAGGGAAGGTACATTATCAAGAACTGTCTAATGTCAAGGGCTGTCTTCTTACAGGTTCTCCATTGGAGGCCAGGCTACCGGTTGGTGCTCTGAAGGTTGCCAAGCTGTTGTGGACACTGGAACTTCCCTCCTCACTGCCCCCCAGCAGATTTTCTCTGAGTTGATGCAGTACATTGGAGCCCAGCAGAATGAAAATGGAGCTGTAAGGGATCCTCTCTAAATCTCAGTTTCCTCATCTACAAATTGGGGATATTATACTTGGATTCTATATTTCACTGAGATGCTAGAAGGAAAGCTCTCTGTAAATCTTAAAGTTTTATATATATATATATATATATGTATATATGTTTGTATATATATATATATATATATTGTATACACACACACACACATACCCTATAAATTTTAAAGTTTTTTTTAAATATGTACATACAAGCTGCCACCATCATTATTGGTTCCTCTAAAGTATACTACAGCTCTGACCCCTATTTCAGTTTATGAGGATTACATTCAGAGTTAGGAGCCCCTTGGTCTGGGTATGGTTTGATCATTACTTAGGTAGGACTGATTTGGATAAGGTGAGTCAGGGGAGGTAGAAATTGGGTCAGAAAGTCTCTATCCTGAACTTACTGTAGAAGTCCTGGGAAATCAAATTAGGATGGTGTTCCTAAATACCTGCCCCCCATATACATATCTTACTTCTTGTGTTTCTCTCCTCCAGTACTTGGTCAGTTGCAGTAATGTCCAGAACATGTCCACCATCACCTTCAACATCAATGGTGTAAACTTCCCCCTTCCTCCCTCTGCCTATGTCCTTCCGGTAAGTTTTCCAACCTAGACATTCTTACTCGGGGTGGTCCCTGTGAATTGAGAGGGTAAAGGAAGGAGATCTACTGGTCACCTTGGGGGAGAAGGAGGCGGAGGGAGAGGTAGAGGAGTGATGAAAATCAAACTGTAGATTCTAGATCACACGCTCAGAAATACCTTCCTCCCTGCCTTGGCATGAGAAGGATGAAAGAACACAGGGATCGGGGACTTGGAGAATCAGATACACCTTACTACGTAGCTCTTTCAAGATGTTTTGTGACAGAATTATAGAATTTCAGTGTTGGAAGGGTCATAATTGAGAGCCTGATCCAACTTCCACACAAAACAGGGATCTCTTCTTCAGCATCTCCATATGGGAGTCATCAACATCAACTTAAATACTCTTAGGAATGGGGAGCTCACTGTTTCATGGGTAACCTGTTCCACTGTGCAAGTCATAGACTTGGGGCCAAGAGCAGAGGTCAATTAGAAATCAATGCTCAGTCCTCTATAATTACTGGGTTGTTCCTTTCTCAGGGCAACTTCCCTGACTTGACTCCTGTATCCCATTTTGATAATTTTCTTGAAGGACTGTATGGTTACAGAACAAAGGTAGATAGGTGGGTAAGTAGGGAGATAGATAGGTAATAGATATATGATAGATCATCAGTTAAGTGCTTACTCTATGCCAGGCACTGTGCTAAGAAGTGTGATGTGGCTCATGTGAGATGTCAATCCATCAGTCAGTAACAAACATTAAATAATGTGCTCAGCATGGTGCTAGGCATAGTGTGTGTGTGTGTGTGTGTGTGTGTGTGTGTGTGTAGTGAAGAGATAGAAAACATAATCTGGGCTCTTTCAAATTTTCTAATACAAGTGAAAAAGATTAAACAAAGAGAAAAAACAATGATATCAAGTAGTATTTATTCCTTATCCCCACCTCCATATCTCCGTAGTGGATAGATTAATCTAGGGAGGGACAGGTCCTTGTGAGATGAGGTGATCTAGGAAGATTTTCTAGAGAAGATTTAGAACTATTCATGCTCAGAGAAAGAAGCTGAAGCCTAAGGCAGATATTTTCTGCTCCATGGGACCCGCCTCCAGACAGAGATGGCCAACTTTCTGGAGGAAATAGGTCATTATAGGTTGATGGGACTCATCTTTTCTTCTTATTTCCAGAGCAACAGCAACTACTGCGAGGTGGGGATCATGCCCACTTACCTGCCTTCCCAGAATGGTCAGCCTCTCTGGATCCTTGGAGATGTTTTCCTCAGGAACTATTATTCTGTCTACGACCTTGGCAACAACAGGGTGGGCTTTGCCAACCTCGCCTAAGCTCCTCTTCCAGATTATTTTCATCTCCCTGGCTCTTGGTCTTCCCTCCCTTTCTGTCTCTCCTGATGGATTCTGGATCTTCATTGTGGGTTCTGAGAATCTATAAATAAAAATCATTCTAGCCCTTCATTCATTTGTCCATTCATTCAACATGTATCAAACCTTTACTGCATGGGAAACCACATAATAAGTGTTGAAGATGGTATTTCCAGAGGTTATATATGACCTTACCCCAGCTGTTATTAAGCTTAGTCTTCTAGAGAGATATAAATGTCAACATTGCTAACCATATGATAAATACATTAGAAAAGTGTCAAACAGAATGTGATGGGAAGTCTGAGGTGGGTAGGAGGGAAGATAATTACTGATTAGTGAACCATTTTGGCTTCCAATTTTTTTTGTGTGTGAAGTTGAAGGATCTGGGACGTTGAGGAAGGATAGGAAATTTCAGCAGGTGAGTTGGTGTTGGGCCTATTCTGTTGTAGAGTTTGGTTTAACACCAAATGTTAGAACAGCTCCACCTACCCATCATACTCTGCCTCCTCAAGGAAGGCCAATTTGTTTGTACTAGAATGTCTATCAATCAACCAATTAACAAGAGTTCATTCAATACCTGCTCTATGTATCAGGCACTGGATCTACTCAAACTGTGGTACTGATCATGCCTAGGCTCCACAATGCAAATTTACCCTCAGTTCTATTACCACTCTGAACTCTGCTCCATCAATCAAACTTGATTCCCCAACTAACTCTTTGTCTTCCCATAATCTAATCTCTGCTCTCTCCCATCCCTCCTAGAATGGGTCTCTCATTTTTAAATAATCCAAGTTCCTCCCATCCCAAGTATAGGAACCGGGTCTTCCCTATTTGCCTGTAAGATTCCCAGGAGCAGAGACTGTTTATACAACTGGGGTCTTCATGGACAGAGATTGTGACTACATCTACTTTATTAGATTAGGAACTAAATCTCTCTTCTTATTTCTCCTTAGATCCTAATGGAAAGTTCTGTCCCTATTACCTCACAATACTTAGCCTAAGTATCAAAACAAGGATGACAAATCAGACATTGTGATAAAAATAATACCTTCCAGGGCCCCCTTCTAGGTTCATCTGAACTGAATTCAGTCTTAAGTACTTGATCCCAAATGTATCAGTTTCTCTTTTTTTGAATAATTATACTCCAATCCCAGAGCAAAATTCCAGGAAAATCTCTTTACTTTTTAGATATTTAAAACACAGTTTTATATGTCAAGGGTTCTTAATATTTTCTGTACCATAAACCTCTCAAGCAGTCTGGGAAAACCTATGGACTTCTTTCGAATGCTATTTTTGAAATGCATAAAATAAAATCCATAGTATTACCAAGAAAGCCAATTATATTGAAATATAACCACCCAATTCAAAAATAATTCAGAGCCCACATTAAGAACCTAAGATAAAAAAGGAATGAGTATTATAGTAATAAACAAAGCATTGTCACTGAACTTTGTGACTGAATTACAATCTTAAATTTAAAACTCAAGGGTTAAGTAATTATAGTCCTAAATAACTAATGTGATCCAAAAATTAATTATATATTTTAAACTGCTTGTTGTTGTTTGTTCTTTTTTGAAGAGGACCAATGATATCACAGGTGTTGTCTTGACTTGTTGGTGAATTGTATTTAAGTGAGGCAGAATTGTAAAAAATCTTCAGTCGTATTCTTTCTTGGATCAGTGGCAGAACAAAAATCAAGGAGATTGTTGATAACCTAGGATGTACTGGATAACCTTGGCTAAGCTCTAAGTACTCCACAGCACCTGTTTTAGTCTCCTTCATGGCCATTGGAACAAACTGTTCTCCTCCACCCATTCCACTAGAGGAAGTCTCCACATGTTTGGGGTAAACATCCCTCTAATTCACCAGCAGATTTGAGGCCACTTGTCAGTTACCCTCAACCTGGTTTAGCCTGTCTGCCAAGATGATTTATCAGGGTGTGGCTGCTGCTCATGCTACAGCTTCTTGGAGCCCCAGGTGAGAGTTGGATGACAGGTGGACAGGAAGAGGCAGAAGGGTAACCTTAAAAAGAACTCAGCAAGACCTCATACTAGAAGTGCTAGTCCTCTTGGAACACCCTAGGCATCCCTTTTTTAAAAACTGTGTTTAAACTGCTACATTCATTCTGAAGTCCATTCATTTCCTTTAATATCACTCAAATGTGTTCTGTTCTACATAATAGAGGAGAATATTCTACATCACTGTTATCACAAGGCAGTTTCATCTAAAGCTTTCAGCTTCATTGTCCTATAGGCTTTTACTTTTATCACAGTTGTCTGAGCAGTCAGTCCTGCTAGTGCTGGGTCCATGACAGCCTCTGGAAGTGCTATCAAAGAGCAGTCATGACAAAAAAAACAAAACAAAACAAAACAAACAAACAAACAAACAAAAAACAACACACATACACACTCCAAATCAGGGTTTCCAGTACATTTTCTAGCTGCCAAAAGGATAGCTTCTCAAAGGTGGAGTTGCTGTTGGATGAAAGGCAGGAGCAATAGAGATTGTTTTCTTATGGAAGACAATGGATTTGAGCTTTTCTTCCTACTGTAATAGTTACTTTGTTGCTACAAGACATGATAGGGATGTTTCCATATATGAATATATGGAAATTAAGTTAATTCTTGTAAATAACTCTCAATAGGACATTTAAGCATTCTAATAGCCTGAAGCTATTAGATCTTGGGTGGAATGACCATCTCTTAGAATATCGGATTTCTATGGCAAGCTGTATTCCATATCTTAAATTTAATAGGACTGTTGATTACATGGAATATGAGAGGTTGGGCCTTAATGCTCAAGGTGACTACTTAATTCTCCCCAAATTCACCAATCAATGATGTCTTAAAAACATGGTTTCTTTTTTCAACATTTCTATCACCAACTAATACAAGTTTAAGATGAACTTTTGGTTTTCTTTGGGTGGTCATAGTGATTACTTTTCCAGAAGGGTCTTCATCTTTACCTGATTGAACAATGGAGATTTAAAAAATGAAATCAAGTCTTACTATATGCCAAGCATGAGCTTAGGTATGGCTTGTGTCTGGGGTTTTCTCAAAGTGGCAAATAGACCTCTTGCTCTAGCCAGTCAATGTACAATATGGATGTTAAGTATGGAAGAGCTTTAATTGTACCCAATACAGAAATTACATTATAACCAAAGGATATGCAGAAACCCATGAACAAATACAGAAAAATAAGGCATATATGTAGTTGATTTTATTCATTAGATTTAAACTGAAAGTAATGATCTTGCTGAACAAAGCTCTTTCTTTGGACTCTGGAAATTAAGCAGCTCTCAGCAATATCATGGAAGACTGGTGAGATCTATATATCCTACCCTAACATGAGATGGCTTAGATCCTCCAAATGTGAGACAATCTTCTCCCTTCTCTAAATTGCATGTTGTTGAAGAAATCTCCTTCTGTTAAGCCCATACCTGAAAGTTCAACTGGAACTTTCAATCTCAAAATTACTAAGGAGATAGATAACTTCAAGACCACAAAGTGAAGTCTGAGGAAAACTAGTTCCTGACCTGAACTTAGAAAAGCAGTGAACTTAGATCTAAGAAGATAGCTATGAATTAGAGATAAAACACAATGAAAAAAGGAGGGGAAAAGATGGATCATTGTACTACTTGCTCTCATAAGCCGGGTAGGGGACAGCTCTTCCTGAGAAGTCTAATTCTGATCCTTACTCAATAAATCATCATGAAGCAACCACAGACACTGAGGACCTATCAAAGAACTTCCCTAGTGCTAAGAAAGAGGAGAAGCTGTGTACTGTGATCTATCACTTCCAATTCCTTCTTCTCTTGTACTTTCCCTCCTTCTTTGCAGAGAAAGGTTCTAAACATTACATGTATGGCAGCTAGGAGACACAGTAGTAGCCTGTACTCAGAAAGACTTGAATTCAAACCCACCCTCAAATACTAGCGGTGTAAACATAGGCAAATCACACAACCCCTGTCTACCTCAGTTTCCTCTTCTGTGAAATAGGTATAATAATAGCCCTTACTTCCCAGGTTTGTTATGAGGATCAAATGAGATAATTGTAAAGCACTTATCATAATACCAGGCACATAGTATGCACTATATAAATGTTAGTGATGATAATGATGCAGTTTGGTTGACAGAGCATTTACTAAGTGCTTACTATATGCCAAATACTGTGCTAAGTTTTGGTGATACAAAACAAAAAAGCAAGACATTTCTTAATTTCATTGAGCTTACAGTCTAAATATGAAAATAACACATAAAGGGGAGGTGAAAAGCAAGGGGACAATACCCTACTGGGAGGCAAGGCAGCTGGAATGGAGATAATAGACCACAGGGGTGGTTAATTGTGGAGGGCCACAGATAGTAGGGGAATTCTGGGTGAGGTATAAGACCAGAGGCAACCTGCTAACAATGGCTGGTTCACCTTCCCATCTCCTCTAGAGGCTCTTGAACTTCCTGAGAAGTCAGGAGTCAGTGACAACCTGTGTTGTGATTGAAGCTGAGTGATACCTGGTAGCAATCTACATACAATAACAAGTTGTTTATGTGGTCCCACCTGTGCAATAAGACACATGCCCAGTATTGTTTTGGTTACATTAGGTTATTAAGGAATAAATGGACTCCCTATTTCCACCATGACAGTATATTTTAACCACCCCGGCATAGGGGCTCTAGAAAGCAGGACATAACAATTTTTTGGGAAGGATAGCTACTTTTTTTTTCTTCAAAAATTATTGGGGCAGCTAGTTGGTGTATGGAAAGAACACCAACCCTGAAGTCAGGAGGACCTGAGTTCAAATGTGATCTCAGACACTTAACACTTCCTGGCTGTGTAACCCTGGGGCAACTCACTTAGCTCCAATTGCCTCAGCATCAATATATATATTTGGCTATTGTTATAAAGAATAGCTTGGGGAGGGAAGGATGAAACAATCACTTAGGAGGAAAAAAGGATGTAACAACCAAAAGCCATCAATAAAAGTATAATTTTTTAAAAAGTCCTCAAACATTAGTGCATTGTTGGTAGAGTTGTGAACTGATCTAACCATTCTGGAGAGCAATTTGGAACTATGCTCAAAAAGTTATCAAACTGTGCATACCCTTTGATCCAGCAGTGTTACTACTGGGCTTATATCCCAAAGAGATCTTAAAGAAGGGAAAGGGACCTGTATGTGCAAGAATGTTTGTGGTAGCCCATCAAATGGAGAATGGCTGAATAAATTGTGGTATATGAATATTATGGAATATTATTGTTCGGTAAGAAATGACCAACAGGATGATTTCAGAAAGGCCTGGAGAGACTTACATGAACTGATGCTGAGTGAAACAAGCTGGGCTAGGAGATCATTATATACTTCAACAACAATACTATATGATGATCAATTCTGATGGACACGGCCCTCTTCAGCAATGAGATCAACCAAATCATTTCCAATGGAGCAGTAATGAACTGAACCAGCTATGCCCAGAGAAAGAACTCTGGGAGATGACTAACCAATCCTCCTATTTTTATCCGCCTGCATTTTTGATTTCCTTCACAGGCTAATTGTACACTCTTTCAGAGTCCGATTCTTTCTGTACAGCAAAATAACAGTTTGGACATGTATACTTATTTTGTATTTAATTTATACTTTAACACATTTAACATGTATTGGTTATCCTGACATCTGGGGGAGGGGTGGAGGGAAGGAGGGGAAAGGTTGGAACAAGGGTTTGGCAATTGTCAATGCTGTAAAATTACCCATGCATATACCCATGCATAAAAATCTATTTAAAAAAATAAAAAGAATAGCTTGGGAAGGGAAGGATGAAATAAGCACTTAGGGGGAAAAAAGGATGCAACAACTAAAAGCCATCAATAAAAGCACAATTAAAAAAAAGTCCTCAAATATTAGTGCATTGTTGATAGAGCTGTGAACTGATCTAACCATTCTGGAGAGCAATTTGAAACTTGTTCAAAGGGTAACCAAACTGTGCATACGCTTTGATCCAGCAATACCAGTACTAGGTCTGTATCCCAAAGAAATTATAAAAAAGGGGAAAGGACCTATGTAAATATGCAAAAATATTTATAGTAGTCCTTTTCATGATGGCAAAATGTTGGAAAGTGAGGGGATGCCCATCAATTGGGGAATGGCTGAACAAGTTGTGGTGTATGAATATAATGGAATATTATTGTGCAATAATAAATGATGAACAGGCAAATTTCAGAAAAACATGGAAAAACTTGTCTAAACTGATGCAAAATGAAATGAACAGACCCAGGAAAATATTGTGCACAACATCATCAACACTGTGTGATGATCATCCATGATTGACTAAGCTTTTCTCAGCAATGATTCAAGATAAGCACAAATGAATCATTAAGGAAAATGCTATCCATAACCAGATAAAGAACTGATGGACTCTAAATGCAGATTGAAGCATATTTTTTCATTTACTTTATTCTTTCTTCTAATTCTCCACCCCCTTTTTGATCTGTCTCTTGTCTTACAACTGTGACTAATAATTGAAATGTTTTACATGACAGCACATGTATAAAGAGACAAAGAAAAATTTGGAATTCAAAATCTTGTAAAAATGAATGCTAAAATTTTTCTTACTATGTAGGTTGGTAAAAATACCATTTAAAAAAAGTATCCAAAATTGAATTCACTATTTTCAAAGGATGTGTAGGTTTGGGGAAGAAAAAAAATATATTTTCTTTCCCTACCAGCAAAGCAGATGGGTTTCCTGCTTTTTTTCCTTGCAGTGGAAAGAAAGTAGTATTTGGAGTCAGCAGAGCTGTTCCAATCTCAGTTCTTCTACCAGAACAAGTCACTTCTGAGCCTCAGTTTCCAACTTTATTGAGTGAAGGGATTAGAGTAGGTTATATTTAAACTCTCTGTCAACTCCAAACCCCCATAATTCAATGATCCTCCTATGGTTCATCTGTGGCTAATGACAGAGGTCTGTGGGGGTTAATAATTGCTTTAAAAGTAGAATTGATCAAATGAAAAGAAGGCACTAATTGAAGAAAATCACACCTTAAAAACTAGAACTGATCAACTGGAACCTAAAGACTATGAGACATCAAATAGTTAAATAGTATAAAAAGAATTTTAAAAAGAAAAAAATGTAAAATATCTCATTGGAAAAACAACTCTCATTGGAAAATTGATCCAGGAGAGATTATTTAAGAATTATTGGACTACTTGGAAGCCGTGATCAAAAAAAGAACCTACAAAGCATCTTTCAAGAAATCAAGGAAAACCATCCTAATAACCTAGAATTAGAGGGTAAAATAGTCATTGAAAGAATCCACCAATCACCTTCTGAAAGAGATCCCAAAGTGAAAACTCCAAGGAATATTGTAGTCAAATTCCAAAATTATCAAGTTAAAAAGAAAACACTAAAAGTAGACAAAAAGAATTCAAATATTGAGGAGCCACAAGCAGGATTACCCAGAATTAGGAGTTTGTACATTAAAGAATTGGAGGGCTTAGAATATGAAATTTAAAAAGCCAAAGGATCTTGAATTACAACTAATAATCAGCTCCCCAGCAAAACTGAGCATAATTTCTCCAGGAAAAAGATGGAAATCCAATGGAATAGGGGACTTTCAATAATTTCTGTTGAAAAGACCAGAATTAAACAAAAAATTCAATCCTTGAAATACAAGATGTTATTTAAAATAAACATGTTATTTAAAGATTAAACTGTGTGCTGGGAAAATGATATTTGTGTCCTTGAGAACAGTAATACTAATTGTTAATGTGAATGGGATGGGCGTTCTCATAAAACGGAAACAGAAAGCAGAGTGCATTAAAAACCAGAATCCTACAATATGCTGTTTACAAGAAACACATCTGAGGCAGACATACACACACAAAGTAAATATAAAAGCCTGTAGCAGAATATATTATACTGCAAGTGAAGTTAAAAAAAAAAAAAAGCTACCCTTGTGATCCTAATCTCACACCAAGCAAAAATAAAAATAGATCTAGTTAAAAGAGATAAAGAAGAAAACTACATCTTGCTAAAAGTTACCATAGACAATGAAGTAATATCAATACTAAACATATATACACCACGTGGTGTAGCATCCAAATTCTTTTTTTCTTATATTCATCATTTTTTAAAAATTATAACTTTTTATCGACAGAACCCATGCCAGGGTAATTTTTTACAACATTATCTTTGGCATTCACTTCTGTTCCGATTTTTCCCCTCCCTCCCTCCATGCCCTCCCCCAGATGGCAAGCAGTCCTATACATGTTAAATATGTCACAGTATATCCTAGATACAATATATGTGTGCAGAACTAAACAGTTCTCTTGTTGCACAGGAAGAACTGGATTCAGAAGGTAAAAACTAATCCGGGAAGAAAAGCAAAAATGCAAACAGTTTACATTCATTTCCCAGTGTTCCTTCTCTGGGTGTGGCTGCTTCTGTCCATCATTGATCAATTGAAGCTGAGTTAAATCTTCTCTTTGTCAAAGAAATCCGCTTCCATCAGAATACATCCTCATACAGTATCGTTGTTGAAGTATATAATGATCTCTTGGTCATGTAAGTTTCTCCAAGTCTCTCTGTATTCATTCTGCTGGTCATTTCTTACAGAAGCATCCAAATTCTTGGAGGAGAAGTTATGTGAGCTACAGAAAACAATAGCAAAATATACTAATGGGGTATCTTAATCTCTCCCTCTATATATTTATTATATAAATATAAACACAAAATTAATAAGAAAATAGTTAAGGAGGTAAATAGAATTTTAGAAAACTTAGATACCATAGACCTTTGGACAAGTGTGAATGAGGAAAAAAGGGAATATATGTTTTTCTTATGAGTACATGGCACAAAATTGAGTATGTATTATGTCATTAAAAACCTCAGAATGAAATGCAGAAAGGAAGAAATATTAAATGCATCCTTTTCAGATCATGATGCAAAATTTTGAATATTAGTAAGAAGATTACAGTAATTTATCAGGTGAAATTTATACTAGGAATGCAGAGCTGGCTCAATGTTAGGAAAACTATTGGAATAATAGATCATATCAATCACCAAACTAACGGAAATCATATGATTACCTCAATAAATGCAGAAAAAGCATTTAACAAAGCCCAACACCCATTCCTATTAAAAACACTAGAAGAGTAAGAATAAATGGAGTTTTCCTTAAAATGATCTGTAGCATCTATCTAAAACCATCAGCAAACATTATATGTAATGGGGATAAGCTAGGAACCTTCCCAATAAGATTACAAATGAAGCAAGGATGCCTATTATCACTACTATTATTCAATACAGTACTAAAAATGTTAGCTTTAGCAATAAGTGATGAAAAAGAAATGGAAGGTATTAGAATAGGCAATGATGAAATAAAATTATTGTTCTTTTTTCTTAATAATATCTTATTTTTCCAATTATGGAAAATTAAAGATAGTTTTTAACATTCATTTTTGTAAGATTTTGAATTCCAGTTTTTTTTCTTCTTCTTTTACTTCTCCCCTCCCCAAGACATGAAGCAATTTATTATAGGTTATATTATAGGTTATATTTATTATAGGTTATATATAAACCATATATTATAGGTTTATTATAGGTTATATATATTATAGGTTATATATATATATATAGGTTTATTATAGGTTATATTATAGATTATTATAGGTTATATATAATATATATATTATAGGTTATATATATAACCTATTTATATATAGGTTATTATACATATAATATATATATTATAGGTTATATATATAGTATATATAGGTTATATAGGTACAATTATTTAAAATATGTTTCCTTATTTGTTATGTTGTGAAAGAAAAATCAGAACAAAAGGGGAAAAAACACAAGAAAGAAAATGCAAACAAGCAAGCAAACAAACAAAAAACCAAACAGGTGAAAATAATATGCTTTGGTCTGCATTCAGGCTCCATAATTCTCCCTGTGGATGTAGATGGCATTTTCCATTCTAAGTTTATTGGAATTGTTTGAATCACTGCATTGCTGAGAAGAGCTAAATCTATCATAATTATTATCATACCATCTTGCTATTACCGTATTCAATGTTCTCCTGGTTCTGATCACTGTACTCAGAATCAGTTCATGTAAGTCTTTTCAGACTTTTCTGAAATCATTCTGCTCATCATTTCTTATAGGACAATAATATCACATTACATTCATATACCATAACATATTCAGCTATTCCCCAAATGATCGGCATATATTCAATTTCTATTTCCTTGCCAATAGAAACAGAGCTGCTATAAACATTTTTGCACATGTAGGTACTTCTCCTTCTTTAATGATCTCTTCAGGATACAAACCCAATAATGATGCTGCTGGATCAAAAGGTAAGCACTACAACTATCAGATTACTAGAGAATCAATCAAAAAACTTCTTGAAATAATTAACAACTTTAGCAAAGTTGTAGGATATAAAATAAACCCACAAAACCATCGGAATTTCTATGCATTACCAGCAAAGTCCAGCAGCAAGATATAGACAGATGAATTTCATTTAAAATAACCATAGACAATATAAAATATTTGGGAGTCTATTTGCCAAGACAAATGCAGGAACTATATGAGCACAATTATAAAACAGTTTTCATAAAAAATAAAGTCAGATCTAAGTAATTGAAGAAATATCAATTGCTCAAGGATAGACTGAGTTAATATAATAAAAATGACAATTCTACCTAAATTAATTTACTTATGCAGTGCCATGTCAATCAAACTGCCAAAATTATTTTGTAGAACTAGAAAAATAATAAAAGATTCATCTGGAAAAACAAAAGGTCAAGAATATCAAGGGAAGTAATGAAAAAAAAATGGAAAGGAAAGGGCCTAACTCTACCATATCTAAAACTATATTATAAAGCAACAATCTTCAAAAACAGTTAGTACTGGCTAAGAAATAGAGTGATGGATCAGTGGAATAGGTACACAAGACACAATAGTCAATGACTATAGTAATCTACTGGTTGATAAACTCAAAGACTCTAGTTGAGATAAGAACTCACTTTGTTGTTGTTATTTTTTGCTGAGGCAATTGGGGTTAAGTGACTTGCCCATGGTCACACAGCAAAAAAGTGTTAAGTGTCTGAGGCCAGATTTGAACTCAGGTCCTCCTGACTTTAAGGCTGGTGCTCTATCCACTACACCAGCTAGCTGCCCCAAAACCTCACTTTTTGACAAAAACAGTTGAGAAAACTGGAAAATATTATGACAGAAACCAGGCATTGACCAAAATCTCACACCATACACTAAGATAAGGTTAAAATCAGTATATGATGTGGAAACAAAATGTAATACTATATGTAAATTAAGAAAGCAAGGAATAGTTTAGATCGATGAAGAAGGGAAGGGAAGAATTTATGATGAAATAAGAGGTAGAGAACATTATAAAATACGAGATGGATACTTTTGATTACATTAAATTTAAACTGTTTTGCACAAATAAAGCCAATGCAACCAAGAGTAGAAGGGAAGCAGAAAGTTAGGAAACAATTTTTGCAGCCAGTGTTTCTGATAAAGGCATCATTTCTAAACTATATAGAGATCTGAGTCAAATTTATAAGAATACAAGTCATTCCCCAATTGATTGTTAAAAGATATGAGCAACAGATTTCAAAAGAAGAAATTAAAGACATTTCTAGTCATATGAAAAATTCTCTAAATCACTATTGATTAGATAAATGCAAATTAAAACAACTCTGAGGTACTATCTCACATCTATCAGATTGGCAACTATGACAGAAAAGGAAAATGATACATGATGGCTGGGATGCAGGAAAACTGGGACACTAATGCATTGTTGATAAGAGTTGTGAATTGACCTAACCATTCTGGAGAGTAACTATGCCCAAAGGACTATAAAACTGCATACCCTTTGATCCTATTATATCACTGTTTGATTTGTATCCCAAAGAAGTTGTTAAAAAAATGGAAAAGGACCCACATGTACAAAATGTTTTTAGCAGTGTCTCTTTTTGGTGGCAAAGAATTGGAAATTGAAAGGGAATTCCCATCAATTGGGGAAAGGCTGAATAAGTTATGATATATGAATATAATGGAATACAATTGTTCTATAAGAAATGATAAGCAGGTGAATTTCCAAAAAGTCTGAAAATACTTAAATAAACTGATTCTGATTGTAATGAGCAGAATCAGAACATTGTATGAAGAAACAGCAACATTTTGTGGTGATCAACTATGACTGACAGCTCTTCTCAGTAATATGATTAAAACAAATCCAAAAGACTCATGATGGAAAATTTTATTCACATCCAGCGAAAGAACTATGGAGTCTGTATGCAGATGAAAGCATATTAATTTCTTTTTTTTTCTTGAGGTTTTCTTTTTTTGTTCTGATTCTTGTTTCATAACATGATTGTACATGCATAACCTATATCAGTTTGATTGCAAACTTGGGGAAGTGGTGGAGAGAAAGAGGGAGAAAAATAGTAATCAAAATCTTATAAAAGTAAATGTTAAAAATTAATAAATACTTTTTAATCTGAAAAAATCCTCCCTCCTCCACAGAGAATCAAAGCATCTAAGATTATAAAGGAAGTTCAGATAGTATCTAATGCAAACTTCATCTGAATAGAATCTTTTTATAACATCCCCGAGGAAAGATCAACATGGTTAAAGATCTATAGAGACATGGACCTCACTTGAGGCAGCCCACTGTACTTTTATAGAGCTTTAATTCTTTTTTTCCCCTTAATAGTATTTTATTTTTCCAAATACACATAAAGATTGTTTCCAACATTCATTTTTGTAAAATTTTGTGTTCCAAAATTTTCTCCCTTCCTCCTTTACCTCCTCCTCCCCAAGACAGCAAGCAATCATGTACAATCCTTTTAAACATAATTCCATTTTTGTTATATTGTAAGAAAAATCAGACCAAAAGGGAAAAACCAAGAGAAAGAAAAAGCAAACAAACAAATAAGCAACTGGTACAAATACTATGCTTTGATCCACATTCAGCCTCCATAATTCTTTCTCTGAATGGGGATGGCATTTTCCATCCTAAGTCTATTGAAATTGTTTTGAATCACTGCATTGCTGAGAAGAGCTAAGTCCATCACATTTGATCATCACATAGTTTTGCTGTTACTGTGTACAATGTTCCAATGTTCTTTTGGTTCTGCTCATTTCATTCATCATCAGTTCATGTAAGCCTTTCCAGCCTTTTCTGAAATCAGTCTGCTCATTATTTTTACATTAATATTACATTCATATGCCATAACTTATTCGGCCATTTCCCAATTGATGGGTATTTACTCAATTTCCAATTCCTTGTCACTATAAAAAGGAGCTCCAATTTTTTGGGAGACTTTTCTTACCTCAAGACCAAATCTGACAGTTTGGTCCTGCTACCTAAGGTTCTAAATTTTTTCCTCTAGGTCTAAAGTAGCACAAAACTTTTTCCTTGGGTCAATCCTTCAAATACCTAATGTTAGTCATCATGTCCTCCTCAAATTTCTTGCCCAAACTAAACATCTCTGGTTCATGCTAGCATTTCTAGAGCTTTTTAAGATTGGCAAAGAGCTTTATACATGTCATGTTGTTTGATAAAACTCATTGGTTCATCTGGTGCTGTCTCTTGTCATTCTGACCTTATTGCTTTTCAGGAATTACAGTTTGCTAATTTTCTTCCTTTCAAAACTGAGCACAGAACTCCAAAAGTGCTGTGATGAGGATTTATCAACATGTTCACTTACACATTAGGGGAGTTTTCTGTCAATACTAGAGCTATTAGACCAAGCAAATTAAAAAGTGTGAAATACAGCATGGAAAAATTGAAGAAGGAATAAAAGAAGGCTTTAATTGAGAGTTCTGGAGTTGGCGGATAATCAGGAGAAACCTCTTGCCCAGAGACTTGATGTAACTTGGCCAGAGAATTGAGGAATCAGACTAAAGGAACTTGAAGAAAGCTCAGTTTGGACCAGGAACAAAACAGGATAGAAGCAAATAGAAAAGAGAGGAAGATGTCTAGTATATCCCAGGAGAGATAGAGCTGAATGGAAATGTTCTAGGTGAGTGAATTCAGACCTCCAGAAATGAAAGAACAGGTTATCTTGGTCCTAAGGTGGATACTGTTTACTGTAACCACTCTGTGCATTTGTAACTGCCACTTTAAGAATACAGTCACCTAGTTCCATGAAAGGAGAGGGACACCAAACTTACTTTATTTGGACCTGCCTTTGCAGGTTTACTGGTTTGCTCCTATAACTGAGAGATAAGCTCTTGGGAATCTCCTCTTCTTTCTCTGATCTTTCTGGCACCAGTCTCTACCATGTTTCATAGACACATCTTCAATCCTTTCATAGAGTAATGGAAAAAACCTCAAAAGTTATCCAGTTTAATCTCTACACAAATTAGTAATCTCCTCCACAACAATTCTCCAAAGTGATTGTTGAGGGTCTGTTAGAACACTCCCACTGACAACAAGTTCAGTACCTTCCGATGCTTCAACAATCACACATTATTTGCCCACTACATGTCAATTCTGTTAAATAGTGCCAAAATCAGAAAGTTTTACCTCCTCACAACTTGTACTCATAAACTCCTGGTTCTGCTAGGAAAGCCAGGGCTACCCTCCAGGGCTACCAGAACATATTTAATTCCTCTTTCTTGTCACAATCTTAATGTATAAGAAGATAGAAATCACATTCATTATACATAGGTCTTCAGAAGAGAAGATAAAATATTCATTTTACAGACCCAAGCCAGGAATGAATTTTCCAAACAACTTACTGGGCAGAACAAATCACCAATAGTGATAGAAATGTAAATTAAAACAACATGAAGGTTTTATGACACTCTTTGAAAAATGGCAAAGGTGATGAAAATAAGAATAATCAATACTGGAGGGACTATGGGAAGACAAGTACATGAATTTGCTGTTGGTAGAACTGTGAATAGGTCCAACCATTGTGGAATTATGCAAAGAAAAAAATAGAGCTTTCATACTTTTTGATCCAGCTAACTCGCCACTGGGTATATGTCCCAGTGAAGTCAAAGATAGAAATAAAGGATTCATATGAATACTAAAATATTCATAGTAATACAATTTGTTGTGAAAGGAAGGAATTGGAAATAAAGTTCCATAAATACGGAAATAAAAAACTATGGCACATGCATGTGATAGAATATTATTGCTCAGTAACAAATATTGAATGAACAGAATTCAGAAAAAAAATATGCAAAGATTTATGATGCTTTATTCAGTGAAATAAACAGAACCCAAAAATCAATCTACAAAGTGAATATAACAATGCAAATGAAAACATCATCAAAAGGAAGTGACACTGAGAAATAGGGAAAAAAAGAAAAAAAGATCCCATAGATCTTGAGTAGAGTCAATTTAACAAGTATCTATTAAATGTCCCATTATTAAAGTTCCAGGCATTTTGCTAAGTTCATTGAAGAGAGAAATATAGCTTTCTCCTCACTTCAGAGAGGCAGAATATAGTGTATATAGAATGTAGTGGCTGTTTGGGCATCAGGTGCTTTTGCTTCATTATTTTTTCTTCACAAGGGAAGATTACATTTTGAAGGAGAGGATTTCTTCCCATCAGAAAAGACTGTGGGATAAGAACAAATGGTATCAATAAAAAATATTTTTTTCAAAAGAAAAGCCAAGTCAACAAACATTTATTAAACCCCTACTATATTCTATATTCTAGGCACTGTACTAAGTTTAAGGAATACCAAGAAAGGCCTGACTATGGAATAGAATTGAATGGAAAAATATTTCTTAAGTGCTTACTGTGTGCCCAATACTGTGCTAAGAATACAAATTTAAATGTATAGTTCTTTCTTTCAAAGAATTCTTATTTACAACATTTATAGAAGAGTTTAGTTTCAGTACAGAGACTTAGCAGTCTCTTAGTATCATCAGTCTGAGTAGCAGTCTGCACATTAAGTGCAATGGCAAGGAATATGACAAGTCCTAGAATTTTTTTGCTAGTGTCTCTTGTCCCCAGTACTTTTTCAACATGATGACTCTCTCTCAAAGTCTTACATATCATTTAATAGTTACAAAACTCTTTATTGCATATGTTCTTTTGGATTCACAACAAATCTGTGAGAGAAGAGATTTTTTTTTTTTTTTATTTATTTAATAGCCTTTAATTTACAGGATATATACATGGGTAACTTTACAGCATTAACAATTGCCAAACCTCTTGTTCCAATTTTTCACCTCTTACCCCCCCCCCCAACCCCTCCCCTAAATGGCAGGATGACCAGTAGATGTTAAATATATTAAAATATAACTTAGATACACAATAAGTATACATGACCAAAACATTATTTTGCTGTACAAAAAGAATCAGACTCTGAATTATTGTACAATTAGCTTGTGAAGGAAATCAAAGATGCAGGTGTGCATAAATATAGGGACTGGGAATTCAATGTAATGGTTTTTAGTCATCTCCCAGAGTTCTTTTTCTGGGCATAGCTGGTTCAGTTCATTACTGCTCCATTAGAAATGATTTGGTTGATCTCGTTGCTGAGGATGGCCTGATCCATCAGGACTGGTCATCATCTAGTATTGTTGTTGAAGTATATAATGATCTCCTGGTCCTGCTCATTTCACTCAGCATCAGTTCGTGTAAGTCTCTCCAGGCCTTTCTGAAATCATCCTGTTGGTCATTTCTTACAGAACAGTAATATTCCATAATTTTCATATACCACAATTTATTCAGCCATTCTCCAACTGATGGACATCCATTCAGTTTCCAGTTTGTAGCCACTACAAAAAGGGCTGCCACAAACATTCGTGCACATACAGGTCCCTTTCCCTTCTTTATAATCTCTTTGGGATATAATCCCAGTAGTAACACTGCTGGATCAAAGGGTATGCACAGTTTGATAACTTTTTGAGCATAGTTCCAAACTACTCTCCAAAATGGTTGGATTCGTTCACAACTCCACCAACAATGAATCAATGTCCCAGTTTTCCCACATCCCCTCCAACAATCATCATTATTTTTTCCTGTCATCTTAGCCAATCTGATAGGTGTGTAGTGGTATCTTAGAGTTGTCTTAATTTGCATTTCTCTGATTAATAATGACTTGGAGCATCTTTTCATATGACTAGAAATAGTTTCAATTTCTTCATCTGAGAATTGTCTGTTCATATCCTTTGACCATTTTTCAATTGGAGAATGGCTTGCTTTTTTATAAATTAGAGTTAATTCTCTATATATTTTGGAAATGAGGCCTTTATCAGAACCTTTGACTGTAAAAATATTTTCCCAGTTTATTGCTTCCCTTCTAATCTTGTCTGCATTAGTTTTGTTTGTACAAAAACTTTTCAGTTTGGTATAATCGAAATTTTCTATTTTGTGATCAGTAATGATCTCTAGTTCTGCTTTGGTCATAAAAACCTTCCCCTTCCACAGGTCTGAGAGGTAAACTATCCTATGTTCCTCTAATTTATTAATAATTTCATTCTTTATGCCTAGGTCATGAACCCATTTTGACCTTATCTTGGTGTACGGCGTTAAGTATGGATCAATGCCTAGTTTCTGCCATATTAGTTTCCAATTTTCCCAGCAATTTTTATCAAACAGTAAGTTCTTATCCCAAAAGCTGCGATCTTTGGGTTTGTCAAAGACTAGGTTGCTATATTTGTTGACTGTTTTATCCCTTGAACCTAATCTATTCCACTGATCAACTAATCTATTCCTTAGCCAATACCAAATAGTTTTGGTAACTGCTGCTCTATAGTACAGTTTTAGATCTGGTACAGCTAAGCCACCATCATTTGATTTTTTTTTTATTAATTCCCTTGAAATTCTTGACCTTTTGTTTTTCCATATGAACTTTGTTGTTATTTTTTCTAGGTCATTAAAATAGTTTTTTGGGAGTCTGATTGGTATAGCGCTAAATAAATAGATTAGTTTAGGTAATATTGTCATCTTTATTATATTTGCTCGCCCTATCCAAGAGCATTTAATATTTTTCCAATTGGTTAGATCAGACTTAATTTGTGTGAAAAGTGGTCTGTAATTTTGCTCATAAAGTTTCTGATTTTCCCTTGGCAGATAGATTCCTAAATATTTTATATTATCAGTAGTTACTTTAAATGGAATTTCTCTTTGTAACTCTGACTGTTGGATTTTGTTAGTGATATATAAGAATGCTGATGACTTATGTGGGTTTATTTTATAACCAGCAACTTTGCTAAAGTTGTGGATTATTTCTAATAACTTTTTAGCAGAATCTCTGGGGTTCTCTAAGTATACCATCATGTCATCGGCAAAGAGTGATAATTTGGCTTCCTCATTATCTATTCTTATTCCTTTAGAGAGAAGAGATTAAAATATTTTAATCCTCATTGTGAAGCTCAGAAATATTAAGTGACCACATAAGAAAGTATTATTCCCATTTTACAAGCTTAGGTTCAGAAGCATTAATCAATACATATTAACCTCATACAAATCTCCTCAAAGTATCTATGAAAAGACTCTTTCTTTAAAGCCATCCTGTTTAGTCTGTTCCACTATCTATCCTCATTGCCAAACTTAGCCCAAGATTATATAAGACAGTTATGCTGCTGGGAACTATCCAGAAGCAACTCATTTGAATGAGGATAGAAGATGGGACTGGCCTTATGAGGTGAGGAATGAAAATACACAAACTCTTCAAAAACTCTTGATGGAATTCAAACTCTTTCTCTTATTCTAGTGACTAAACCTTTTATCCTGAGTCTTGAGCAGACCAAAAAAAAAAAAAAAAAAAAGCTTTTTCAGTCTTAGCTCGAACTTTGCTTTGATAGCACTATCAACCCCTCCTTCCTATTGTGACCCAGCTTCCTCTTTTGGTTCAACCTCATATTCCAGATCAAGGACTAACTTTATAGAACCAATCCAATGCATCTGGACCATTCTTGAGGGACAACCTTCCAGTTGCAATCTTTACTTGCTCCCCTATGTAAGAGTTTTGAGTCTGTATAAAGAGACCAAGGCAAGTGTGCAAGATTGAGGGAACTTATATATACTTGATAAAAGTTCTTTTTGTTGCCTTCAAGATGACTGACTTGAGATTGGTGAGGAGGGGTATGGAATATAAGGGAACAAATGTCCTTCTTAAATTTGACCTTCCATAGCCTGTGGTCTCCAGAAGAATCCCCAAGGACTCAAGTAAAACTATGAGAAGAGATGGCAAAAACAGAGAGGCTAGAGCTCCACTACAATATACTGAAGCTGGAAGGAAGTTAGAAGCTATCTACTACAACTCTTTCATTTGACAGAGAAGTAAACAAGACCCAGTGAGATGAGATAATTATCAAAAGGACTCCATAGATATTCAAGAGAAATCAATAAGGATGTGGTACTTCATAACTCTGATATATCTCTAAAAATATAATCAATATTCTCTTGCTAAAGAGACCACAAATGACCAGAACAAAAAATGGTGCTCTAGAGACCAGACTTACCCCCTACCTCCCGAGCCTTGGAGTTTAGGATAAGCTACTGGTATTGGAGCTACAGAGGCCTCTGGGCACAACCCAAAAAGAGACCAGGGCTCATTTTAAAAGAAATTGATTGAGAGGTTCTAGAATGTCCAGCTGGGATATGAGGCATTGGGAGAATGTGTTTTTGAGGGAACACAAGGAATGTAATTGAGCCCTTTTATTCCTGGAAATACAAATCATGGTTGGAGAAGCTAATAACCAGCATTTATGAGGGGGTTTTGAGTTTGAAGGGTTGGGAACCTAGTTTTCTATTGATCATTAGAAACAGTGTAGTATGGGGAAAAGAGTGCTAGCCTAGGATCAGGAGACTTGGACTTAAACTCCAGTCTCAGAAACTTATTAAATTATGGAATGTTGGGAAATGACTTCACCTCTCAGAGTTATCAGTCTTCTTGTATAATATTAGCAAAATAATGGCTTGTGAGGTCCCTTCCAGTTTACATTCTGTGATCCTATGATCCTGTGCCTGTACTATCTACCTCACAGATGTGTTGTAGAACTTTGTAAACCTTGAATTACTGTATTCTTTTGAATTACCTAAGCTGTAAACATTTTTTTAAAATGATTCATTTCCATAGTCCTCATGTCCTCCTAATAATATTCCTGCTTCCCTCCTTCTTTCCAGATCCCATCTTTACTTCCCTGTGAGCTACACTGAAGTTAGGATGACCTGAAGTAGATAATTTAAATATTGTATGGATACAAATGAGAAAACAGGTCCAAAGAGGGGAAGAAACTAACCAAAGCTTTTCAGTGGTGGTCTTCCTTCTCCTCCAAAAGAACTGATTCTCTATAGATTACTGAGAAAAATATTTGATTAACTTCTTTGTGTTCTGTGTGGTCCTTTAAATTGGTAGCTAGAGAACTTGGATCTTCTGATTCCCTGGCCATAGCTCAGAGAAAAAGAGAGCGACCACATCATTGGCTTGGGTGTCAATTTCCAAGGCCCACATGGAAAATCCCCAATAGCTTGTTTGTGCTCATATCTGCCAGTCCTGGCTCTGGCCTGGGTCCCAATGTCCTGACAAATCTCTCTGATTTCCTGGGTTCAGGGGTAATGGGGAGGGTGTTGGCATGGAGGTAGTTTTTCCACTCACTCCATCATCCCAGAAAGGAGAATTCTCCTGTGCCACGTAATCAAACTTTGAGCCATCACTAGATCACTCTGGTTGATAGAGCATGTATCAGGTGTGTGTGAATTTGTGTGTGTGTGTGTGTGTGTGTGTGTGTGAACCAGGATAAGAGGCAGGGGAAGCATGCATGGGGAACAAAAATAGAAGTAGAGATAGGAAAAGGAGACAATATAGGAAAATAGAGTAGAATCCAATAAGTCAGAAGAACTTACTTGGTACTAAGAGGGAGAACATACGTGTATTAAATACCTACTATAGGCAATGTGCAAATTAAGTACTTTACAATATTATCACATTTTTGCTCCTTACAACAATCATGGGAGGTAGGTGCTTTTTAAAATTTCATTTTACAGTTGAGAAAATTGAGGCAGACAAAAATTGTCACTTGGCCAGGATCACATATATAGTAAATGTCTGAGACTGAATTTAAACTTAGATCTTCATGAATCTAGGGTTCATGAACTCTATATTCCAGTCAAACTCAACTATTTGAGTTTAACTCAACTATTCTGTATCCCTCTCTCTTATTCTGCCCAACCTTTGTGTACAACATCTATTATGACCTGGAATGGATTATTTTCCTCTTTCTCCCTACCAATCTCCACCTTTAGTTTCCTTCAACATTCAACTCATTTGCCACTTCCTCTACGAGGGCTTTCCTGTCCTTCCTAATCTATGTTAAAATGGTCATATTTCAAATAATATTTTGCCTGAATTTCTCCTTTGCTCTGATGTCATTTTGTTTTTTATTGTAACCATATGTTTATATTCTCTGTCTCCAATAGATTGCAAAGTCTTTGGATATCAGGACTTTGTTGTACCTTTCTCTGTATCTCTAGTACTCAGCAAGGTACTTGCACATAGTGGGCACTCAAAAATGCTTTTTGCTTTGAATAAACGACTTCTTTCTCCCTTCTTCCCTTTTATCCTACTTTTGTCCTCCCTTTTATCATGGAACATTAGCAAGTGAGATTAGAACATAATGCATAAGATGCTCAATAATAACTATTAAATGTGTACTAATGCTGGATTTGGAAGGGTCTTTAGAGACCATCTATCTCAACTCCCTTGTTTTACAGATAAAGGAACAAAGGCTTAGAGAGGGGCAGTGATGCTCAAATCATCCATCAAATCAGTAGCACTGCTGACATTAGAATCCCAACCTCCTTACATTTAGTCTGGTGTCCTTTCCACTATGAATGCTTGCAGTTGATCTAGAGATCCCCAGAAGTTCCACAAAAAGACCACTTCCCTAACAAATACCTTCCATTCCAACCCCAAGAACTAGATTTCATTCCCATTGCTCATATCCTTTATCCACTTGTGGTTCTGTGAGATGCCATATCTCATGATGTCACACATAAGTATGGATTCAGTGGTGGCTGTTGAAGCCCGTTCCCTATCCTCTATTACTTAAAAGAATGGCTTCTTCATAAGCCATTGCGAAAATCTCTGACTGACTTTTGAAATTGCTTCATTCTGAGTGCCCTATAGAGTAACCCTTAGACTTTTTTTCATGCTATTCTGCTTCTTCATATGATATGAGAATGTATTTATATAAGTGATTATTTTCCTGGGAAATATTAAAAATGCAGTTCAGTTATTCAACAAGCACTCATCAGTACCATGAGTGGATATTGAACTAAGTACTGGAGGTCAAAGACAAAAACAAAAACAATCTCCACCCTCAAGAAGTTTACATTCTTTTTTCCCCTTCCCCACTTAATAATATTTATTTTTTCCAATTACATATAAAGATAATTTTCAACATTTATTTTTGTAATATTTTGAGTTCCAAGTTTTTTTCCTCTTTCCCCTCCCATCCTCTTCCTCAAGACAGCAAGCAATCTGATACAGATTATTATACATGTATAATCATATTAAACATATTTCCATATTACTCATGTTATGAAAAAAGAATCAGAACAAAAGGGGGAAACCACAAGAAAGAAAAATAACAAAAGAAAAGTTGAAAATAGTATACTTCAATCTGCATTTAGTCTTCATAATTTTTTCTTTGGATGTGGATTGCACTTTTCATTATCAGTCTATTGAAATTGTCTTAGATCACTGTATTGCTGAAAAAAGCTAAATCTATTATAGTTGATCATCACAAAATCTTTCTATTACTATACATAATATTCTCCTGGTTCTGCTCACTCCACTCAGCATCAGTTCATGTAAGTCTTTCAGATTTTTCTGAAATATGTTTGCTCATCATTTCTTATAGAACAATAGTATTTTATTATATCTACATATCATAACTTATTCAGCCATTCCTCAATTGTTGGGTCTTATCTCTTGCTACCACACACACACACAAAAAGCTTCTACAAATGTTTTACATATGAGTCCTTTGTCCTTTTTTATGATCTCTTTGAGATACAGAATCAATAATGGCACTGCTGAATCAAAGAGTATGCAGTTTTATAGCCCTTCCAACATATTTTTAAATTGTTCTCCAGAAAGGTTGGATCAATTCACAACTTTACCAATAATGCGTCAGTGTCCCAGTTTTCCCACACCCCTGAGTTTACATTTTACAGGAGGAAAACAAGATGCACTCAAATAAATAGCAAACTCAAAGCATTTATAAAATAAATGTCAAGTGATTTCATTACTGTAGAGGCTAGAGAAGTATTAATAAATGGTGAGAAGCAGGAAAGGGCTGACATAGGGACTCTGGACAATGGAAATGAAAGGAAATAGTATTCCAAGTATGAGGGATAGTCTATGCAAAGGAATGTAGGATTATGGATATAGAAAGTGGTATGCTGGGAATTGAAAGTAGGCTAGATTTGTGTGTGACAATTTTTCAGGGTGAAAAGAAATTTAATTTTCTTTATTTGAGGCAGCTAATTGGGCAGGCTCAACCATTGAGCCTAAAGCCAGGAAGACCTTAGTTCAAATTTGTTCTCATATACTTGGCTATGTGACCCTGGGTTAACCCTGTTGCCTCAGTTTTCTTAAGCATAAAACGAGCTGCAGAAGAAAATGGCAAATTACTCGAATATCTTTGCCAAGAAAATCCCATATGAGGTCAGGAAGAATTGGATACAAGTGAAACAACTGAACAACATATGTTATTTATAATTGTATATGCAACAATTCTGTATTATATTATATAATTATATATAAATATGCAATGTAACTATATATTTTTATAATTATGTAACAAAAATGAATAAAATATGATGCATTTGTATTACATTAACATAATAACATAATAAATTTCCTTGTCTCCTTCCTAATGATCCCTGTTGTTACTGCTTTAAAGAATAAACAACCCCATATGTATTTTTCTCTTTCTGTCTTTTAAATTTTATTTTAATAGTCTCTAGAGATGAGGTAATAAGTTTAGTTGTTCTTTCTTAATTTCTGTTGTTTGAAATATTTACAAGTCAAATAAACTGCTCACCTCTTTTTTTTTTTATTTAATAGCCTTTTATTTACAGGTTATATGCATGGGTAACTTTACAGCGTTAACAATTGCCAAACCTCTTGTTCCAATTTTTCACCTCTTACCCCCCACCCCCTCCCTTAGATGGCAGGATGACCAGTAGATGTTAAATACATTAAAATATAAATTAGATACACAATAAGTATACATGACCAAAACATTATTTTGCTGTATAAAAAGAATCAGACTCTGAAACACTGCACAGTTAGCTTGTGAAGGAAATCAAAAATGCAGGTGGGCACAAACACAGGGACTGGGAATTCAATGCAATGGTCCTTAGTCATCTCCCAGAGTTCTTTCTCTGGGCATAGCTGGTTCAGTTCATTACTGCTCCATTGGAAATGATTTGGTTGATCTCCTTGCTGAGGATGGCCAGGTCCATCAGAACTGGTCATCATATAGTATTGTTGTTGAAGTATATAATGATCTCCTGGTCCTACTCATTTCACTCAGCATCAGTTCGTGTAAATCTCTCCAGGTCTTTCTGAAATCATCCTGTTGGTCATTTCTTACAGAACAGTAATATTCCATAATATTCATATACCACAATTTATTCAGCCATTCTCCAACTGATGGACATCCATTCAGTTTCCAGTTTCTAGCCACTACAAAAAGGGCTGCCACAAACATTCATGCACATACAGGTCTCTTTCCCTTCTTTATAATCTCTTTGGGATATAAGCCCAGTAGTAACACTGCTGGATCAAAGGATATGCACAGTTTGATAACTTTTTGAACTGCTCACCTCTTTTAAAATTCCTTCCTAAGAATGTTTTAAATGCCTTACTTTTATTAAATGTCCATCTTTTTTTTTTAATTGATGATTAGACTTGGGTTTGCAGAGTATACCACTTTGCCTTGCTCCTTTTATTTTTTTGTTTTTGGAATATTATCTTCCAGTCCCTTCTGTGGTCATGTATTATTAAATTTTCTTTTCCTTTCCATTTTATGGTCTTTCTTCCAGTAGCTTGTAGAATTTGTCATTGAAATTGTGAAATTGCTCCACCATGTGTCTTAGAGTTGGAAGCATAGAATTTTGTTTGCTTTGTAGATTTTTCTGGAAGTGATTT
Organism: Sarcophilus harrisii; assembly: GCF_902635505.1. Classification (NCBI taxonomy): domain Eukaryota; kingdom Metazoa; phylum Chordata; class Mammalia; order Dasyuromorphia; family Dasyuridae; genus Sarcophilus; species Sarcophilus harrisii. The sequence continues at coordinate 272,008,880 of NC_045429.1, forward strand.
GTGGAATCTTTTGATTGGTAGTTTGTTTTCTGTATTCAGAAGTTCTGGGCAGTTTGTAGTTTCATGGTTTATAGTGTCTCTGAATTCCTGTCAATCCCCACAGTAATTCTGTCTACTGCCATATGTCAGTGGCAGCTATCCACCTGAAACCTATTTGCAGAATCAAGAAGGCAATGCCCACATCTACCACCCAGGCATAAACCATTTGTACACATGCAGCACATTGAATATTTCAAATTATCTTGGACTCTTAATGAAATTTGAACCCTTCTCATTCTTTCAAGTATTCAAAACTTTTTGCTGGGTCCAAGTGACTGATCTTCATTTTTCTCTAAGCATTTTGATTTGAAGACACTGATTCTGATTGGAAAAAATCACCTCCTTTTGCCCCCTCTAATCAATACCACCCATCCAGGTGTACAATTGGTAAATGTTTAACAATTGGATCTCCTTATTTGCAGTGGATTTTGAAGTGTATATATGCACATTGAAAATCTAACAATCAGCTCTCTGTTTGATGGACAAACTGGGTCCACCACACCTCAGTTCTTATTCCTGGTAATTGATTCCTGATCATAATTGTTACATAACTGATTAGGACTTCTGGTTTATTTCTCAGTGAAGATTCTGGATACAGTGGCCTTTCGGAGTTCCCCAGCTTTGAAGCCTCAACCTATGCTACAGAAAACTCCTAGCACCCGTTCATGGCAGACCCAGACGTGTCTTAATAGGGTTTGGACAATACATTTCAATTCTTAAACATTCTGAAGCCAGAGTAGTTTGGGGAACTCTGGTATAGAATATGTGACACAGATCTGACCCTTACCCACCAATATTTGCCTTTCCTCCCTCTCCTCCCCATCATTAGGGGAATGACTAACCATACTGTGGTATTTGATGATAGAATACTGTTGTGCTGTAAGAAATTACTAGCCAGGTGCTTTTAGAAAAACCTGGGAAAACTTACGTGATCTATTACAAAGTAAAGTGAGAAGAACCAGGAGAACATTGTATACAGTGACAGCAACATTGTAACTCTGATCAACTGAGAACAGCTTAGTTTTTCTCAGCAATATCATGATTTCTTTAGCAACATGGCTAATATATATGTTATATACATATATATATATATATATGTATATATATATAATCAATATATTGCTTGCCTTCTCATCAGATGGAAGAAAGGCAAGAGGGAAGCAGAGAATTTGGAAGTCAAAAATTTTTTTTTAAATTGTTAAAAATTTTACAGGTAATTGGAAAATATTTAATCAAATAAACAAAATATATTTAAAGACTTGCCCATCCCATCAGTATCCACAAATAAAATTCTCTTTTATTTCCCAAGAGAACATGGAAACTTCAGTCATTGGAGCAAGTGAAGTCCTAATGTGTTTTATTTAAGGAATCTTTATATTCTATCCTTGCTCCAAACGCTCCAACTTTTCTTCCTCAACAGACAGAGATGCCCATGGTCTGACCTCCCTAGTTCCCAGAGGAAAAAACCCAGCCATGGCTCTATCTTGTTTCCTGATTGATTGATGTTCTTTGTTCTTTGTTATCATTCATGTCCCTTGGCCCCATTGCTTGTATTAAAAAGTCAACAAAATGGAAATTCCTTTCCTGAAATCATGCAGAAGGGAAAATTACACAGAAATAGTTGATATGGGAATGAGATGGGGATTGAAAGGGCACACATGCCTGTAAGTGGGGTTGTGAGGTTAAAGAGAGGGGGTAGGTCCTTAGCATATAAAAGAGCATAGTGGCTACTCTTTTCTTCAGTCCATTTTGACTATGATAACCTGAGTAGCTTCTCTACTGTGGAAGCTCATAAACTGACATCATGAAGTGGCTTGTCTTGGTCCTGGTTTGCCTCCACCTCTCAGAAGGGTTTTTCAGGTGGGTGATGAAACTTAAATGAAGCAAAGAGGCAGTCTTGGGTCAAGAGACCATAGTCACAGGAAAAGGAGAGGAAATCCTCTATCTTCCCAGATTTCTATTCTTTTGATAAGAAATCAGTGCATCATTCTAGTCTGGGCCACTGTCTGCTACAGGGGAAACAATGCATCTCACATTTCTTTTAGAATTTAGAATTTAGAGATTCACATCTCTAAGTTTATAAAACCCTTTTCTCATAACCCTGTAAGATTTGTAGTGCAAGTATTTTTATCCCTATTTTACAGAGGAAGAAGGAGATGAAGAATTTGAGAGAATATGACCTCTTCATGGTCCTAGCTAATAAATGTCAAGGTTGGGATTTAAACCTAATGCCAGGGCAATTTCCCAGGCATTGAAGCAAGAGAAGACATGGTCTCTGCCTTCATAATCTCTGTCCCCAGTCAGATGGATGAGACAGTTCTCATACTCAGGATATTATTAGTATAAGACAGACCCTGTACTTAGAAAGTTTCAAGTCTAATGGGAAAAACAGTCATTATCTGAGAATTTTCCCAATCTGAGTAGGAAGGCACAGTGTCATTTTTTCAGGTAACCTCTATCTAGTTTATTGGAGGAGATATGAGCCCTGACTTAAAAGAACTCCCAATTTGATGGGAGTGATGTAATCTTTCCAGATTGAAGCAGAATACACATAATATTCCCTTGTGAAGTTCCCAGTTTGATGGGGATGAGGAAAAGGAAAGCTGAAGACCCATAAGTCATGTGTGGGACTACTGTTCAAGTATATTTTGCTCTGTAGGTCTTGGGAAGCAATCCTACTGGGGAAAGAAAGAGTCTCCTGAAAAAAAAAATTTCAGCCCACCTGACAGAAAGTTTTGAAGATATATGGTTTAACCTATTCATTTTAGATAAGAGAAAACAAAAACCCAGAGAAAGGAAGTGATTCACTCAAGTCAAATAGTTGGTTGCTGATAGATGTAGGAGACCCCATCCACTGCCTCTTCTAAAATACAAATATCTCTGAGAAAAGTAACAAAAATTCTTTATTCCTTGATTACTACAGACTCTCTGTCAAGAGGTACCCAGGCAATAGAAGTAAAAGGGTTATTGGTGATGGGAAATATAGAGGTAAGGAACAGAAGGAATACAAAGGGAAAAGGAACAATATACAAAAAGAGAGCCTGTCCACTTTCACATTTGGTAGAAAGCTGGCATCGAAGGTGAATCATGAGCAGAGTTTCCCAGAAGAGGAAGAACTTGAGCGGTTCTCCAAAACTTCCATTTTGGGGAAGGGCCTCATGCCAGCCACCCCTAATTCTCCAGATTTAATCACCATACCACTGCCAAGGTATCCTCCCTTCCTCTCCTTTTCAACTTCTCTTTTATGCATTTTCTTCTCTCTTTAGAAGGAAAGCTCCTTTCTTTTTGCTTATAGTTCTGTATCTCCTACTACATTCAGGCCATCTCCAGCCATATCTTGCCACTGGACTCAGATGGCTCTGGAGGAGAAAGTGAGACAGGGGACTTTGTACAGCTCTCTCTCAATGAGCATCATCTTCCTGATGTCATGATTCTCTTTGAGAATGAAGGACAAACAATAACAATAACAATCTCTTTATTTGGGTGGAGGTGGACAGGAGGAGTTAGGGGCACATCTCTACAATCTGGAAAATACGCATAAAAATTTTTGGCTCTTTCTTTGTATTAGAGGAGAAGTACGAATTATTATGGTATTAAAAGATAAAATAGGTTAATATTATACAATACTCTACGTATATTTTTCAGATTTCTGAGTTTCCATACTTTTTTTTGACATGTGCCAGACTTTATGTATGATCTGTGGCTTTCAGAAAACTTCCCCAAAATTCCCATTTGATTTTTTATGCTAACCCACGATATATCAATACTTTGATGGGCAAAGTTGTGATGTAAAAGGGATAACTGTATTTCTAATTCCAGTGCTTAACACAGTACCTTGCAAGAGTATGTGCTTAATAAATGATAGTTGCCTAATTGACTAATTGAGAGAGAGGAAAGTTCCAGGAATAGAGAGAAAGGAAAGCTTCTGTCCTTGACTTGCCACCTTCTTCTACAGAATCCCTCTGAAGAAGGGTAAATCCATCCGGGATACCATGAAGGAAAAAGGCGTTCTGGAAGATTTCCTGAAAACTCACAAATATGACCCTGCCAAGAATTATCACTTCAAGGATTTCAGTGTGGCCTTACACATTTAATAAATTATTTACCCTGAGATTTAGACAAATGTCTCCTGATTCTAAAGCCAGTTTTCTTCCTGGACAATTCAATTCAAAATTTCTTTCCCAGTTCAGTTCAAAAGATCCTTGCATGAGACCTTTCCTAACCTTCTCAGTTGCTAGATCTTAAATTTATTGTGTACATGTCAACCCCATATTAGAAAGTAATCTCCTTGAGGTCAGGGACTGTTTCATATCTTTGTATCCCTAACACTTAGCATAATGTCTGGCACTTTTTTTTTTTTTTGGTTATTGTTTTTCAGTTGTGTCAGTTCAATATTCCAGTTCAGTCTTCATGATCCCATTAGTGATTTTCTTGGCAAAGAACCTGGAGTGGTTTGCCATTTCCTTCTTCAGCTCATTTTACAAATGGGAAAATTGAGGCAAACAAGATTAAGTTACTCGTCCAGAGTCACACAGCTAGCAAGTATCAAAGGCTGGATTTGAACTCAGAAAGATGAGTCTTTTTATCTCCAGGCCTAGCTAAGCGGCCCATAAGTGAATTCATAGGATCAAATTTTTAAAAAATGCATCAGATAGTTCTAGGGTCTTGAATGGGAAGATAAAAACACTTCTTGTTCTCTAAGAGCTTAGAAAATGGAGATCTGCTGCTGGAGATCAGATTTTCAGTCTTCAGGTCCCTAAAATCAATCTCATGTGCTATAACTGAGTCACAGTCCATACTTGTAAGCTTTGACTACTCTCCTACTCTGCCCCTTCCATAATTCTCCTTCTGCCCTTCAGAGGAAAAAAAATGTTTTTGGAAGGAGCTAACTTTCACCCAAGTCATAAAGTTACTGGGATATGTACATGGCACCTACCATCTTATCTTGATGTCTTCTCTTCTCTCCACCCCACCCCCCTTTCTGTGTTCCTTTGTCCCTTCCCTTTCACACTTCCCTCATAGAGAAAACATCTTTGAGCTCAGGTCAGCAATGGAGACTTGGCTCTGCCATAGATTTGGTAAATCACTCAATCTTTCCATCAGTAAAAGTGAGGAAGCTAATTAGAAGATTCCTTAATTTCACAGTTGATCTTCATACAGTATTGTTGTTACTGTGTGTTATGTTCTCCTGGTTCTGTTCTCTTCACTTTACATCAATTCATATAACTCTTTCTAGGTTTTCTTTGAAAGTATCCTGCTCATCATTTCTTATAGCCCAGTAGTATTCCATCACAATCATATACTACTTGTTCAACCATTCCTCAGTTAATGAGCTTCCCCTCAATTTCCAATTCTTTGTCACCACAAAAAGAATTGTTATAAATAAGTCCTTTCACTTTTCCTTTGCTCTTTTTGGAATGTAGACCTAATGGTGTTGCTGGGTGAAAAGATACATACAGTTTTATAACCCTTTGGGCATCATTCCAAATTGTTCTACAGAATGTTTGGATCAGTACATAATTTCATCAATAATGTACTAGCATTTTCTCACATTTTTTCCCACACTGGTAATTGTTTTTTCTGTTATATTAGCCAATCTGATAGGTTTGGGGTGGTATCTAAGAGTTGTTTTAATTTACATTTCTCTAATCAATTGAGAATATTTTTTTATATGACCATAGGTAGGTTTTATTTTTTCATATGAAAACTTTATGTCTTTTGAACATTCATCAACTAGAAATTGATTCATATTCTTATATATTTGACTCAGTTCTCTATGTATTTGAGAAATCAAGCCTTTATCAGAGAAACTTGCTTTAAAGTATTGCCCCAGTTTTCTGCTTTCCTTCTCATTTTAGTTATATTGGTTTTGTTTGTATAAACCCTTTTTGGTTTAATGTAATAAAAATTATTCATTTTCTATTTCATAATGTTCTCTATCTCTTGATTAGTCATAAATTCTTCTCTTATCCATAGATCTGACAATTAAACTACTCCATGGTCTCCTAATTTGTTTATGATATCACTTTATGTCTAAATCATGTACCCATTTTGACCTTATCTTGGAATATGCTAAGAAATATTGCTCTATACTTAGTTTTTGCCAAACTGCTCTTCAGTTTTTATCAAACAGTGTCCCCAAAGCTTGCATCTTTGTATTTGTCAATCACTAGATTACTATGGTCATTATCTACTGTGAATTTTGAGCCCAAAGGAATTTGCTAATACCCAGGTAGTAGAGATGTTTAGGGGGAACGTCTTTCAAATCTCTCCAACTATAAGACTAAGTAACACTACTCTATCAACTAGGGAAAATGTTTCTTCAAACAGTAATCCCTCAAAACTCCTCCAATTATCTTATGTATACATTTAACTTCCACTCAAATTTTTCATTCCAACTGTACTGGCTCCCAACACTTGATCCTTCTCTCTGCCTAATTATAAACCCACAAATCTGGCATAGCCTCCCCTCTTCCAATCTTCAGGATCAAATTAGCTTTAAAAAGGTTGCCTCCTCCATGTGACTTTTTAAAGATTTACTCAGATCATCCTCCAACTAGTCAGTATAATACTTGCCCCATTTATGTCTACTTAAGATTCTTTTAGAGTTCTAGAGTTCTAGATACCCTATGCACTGAGCCATCTAACATGTTACCTTGATTAGCTCAATACAATAAACACCTTTGAATGGACTCAAGGCTCTGAGGGCAGCTAAGACAAAGCTTTCTATTTCTCTCTACATTCAACAAGTACATGGGTCAGTCAGGGTCTCGGCTTTGTTTAGAGAAATGGGACAGGCTAAAGGAATGAAGAGGATTCAGTGCCCACAATCATACTTCTAGGGCTGTGCTAGGTTAAGGATAGGCAATACAAGGACACAACCACTGTGGGTGGGAGCATCTACTGGGTTGAGCAGGAATGATGGGATGCTTTTCTTTTCTCTAGGCTGCTTACTATGGGGAGATCAGCATCGGGACTCCACCCCAGAACTTCCTGGTCCTCTTTGACACTGGCTTCTCCAACCTGTGGGTGCCCTCCATCTATTGCCAGAGCCAGGCCTGCAGTGAGTACTCCAGATAGTGGGAGAGGGGAGAGGGAGGGAGACATAGGGTCCTCAATTGAAGAAGATATGGCATCTAGTAGGAGAGGGGGACCATTGCGGGAGGGAACTTTAGGCTCTTAGCAGCCCACTTACTTTCTCAAAATCAAATTACATAGGGGTAGTTAGATGGCACATTGGATATAGAATCAGAGGGACCTAACTTCAAATCTGACCTTAGACATTTAATACTTCCTAGCTTCCTGACCTTGTGCAAGTCACCTAACTCCAATTGCTTTGCAAAAAAAAAAAAAAAAAAAATCAAAATGCATAGTTGGAAAAGAGCATTTCATTGAACTCTAATTCATATATATTTTTATGAAGCATTCATAATTGTGTGCTTGTAGGAGGAGGTAGAGGAGTGGAGGAGATTTAGGAGAAGTATAAGATCTAGTCATTACTCTGTATTCTCAATGAGTAAATAGGTCCTAGATATGCTTGCTCTACCTCTGGCAAAATTCCAAGGTTTGGATCACTTTTCAGTTTCCTGGAAAGCTTGGAAATCCACAAAAAAGTCATCCAACTTGACTGTAAAAGTGGGTATGGTCAGTCCTGGTGGGAGTTGAGAATGTATCATGGAAATAAGTAGGAAGAAGCTGGTATCCCCTAAGGAAAGTGGATCTGGACCATCTGAAATCATTCAATTTCCTAATGTCTCTGGGAGAACTAAGGTCTCTGTGGATGAGTATTATTGCAGGATGGGATCCGTCTTTGTTAATTACAAGAGACAGATTCCTCAAGCATTTAGTATTGTCCCATAGACTAGAAGGAAAGACTTGATCCCTAGTTTCCAGTCTAGTGCTGGGGAAAAATACCAACCTAAAAATTAGAATATACAATAATTACATGATAAATTCACAATAGAGGTACAAACAAATGTAAACTGGGGGTGGGGGGAGTCCTGGTCTGAGCAGATGTTACTCAAACCCTCTAACCTTAATGATAATGATGATGATGATGATGATGATGATGATAATGAACTTCCCTTACTGAACCTGATTTGACTGCTGGTTTCTCATCCAAACTGAGGAAGCAAGTGTCTTAGCTTCTATTCCTGGACCTAAGCTTGTCTAGGAAGATGAGGCTATTATGAGGGTCTACAAACCTCAGATCCTCTCTATCAGCCTATAATTCATGGGCAAGGAAAAGAATACTGGGCTTGGGGTTAGGAGAATCAAGCTAAAGGCATGACTGCCACTAAATAACTGTGTGATTGTCAAGTCACTTAGTTTCCACACCTGTAAGATGAGGAGGTAACTAGGTAGTTCAGTATAGAGTACTGGAACTGGAGTCAAGAAGACCTGAGTTCAAATATAGTCTCAGATACTCCCTATGTGATCCTGGGCAAGTCATTTAATCTCCGCTTGCCTTTATCCATTGGAGAAGAAAATGGCAAACCATTTCAATATCATTGCCAAGAAAAGCCCATGGATAATATTGATGTGCTATAATCCAAGGAGTCATAAAGCTCACAGAGGACTAAACAACTGAATAATAACAATGAAGAGAAAATTGGATTAGATAATCTCTAAAGTATTTAAGAGAAAGGAAAATCTGAGGTCAAATTAACATCTCAGACACTTAGTAGCTGTCAAGTCACTTAACCTCTATTTGCCTCAGTTTTCTTCATCTATACAATGAAGATCATGATAGCAACTGCCCTTTTATTATCAGAATCAAATGAATCAACATCTATAGGATTCTTTGTAAACCTGAATGAACAATATAAGTGCTATTCCAGCTCTTAAAAAATCTTAATACTAAGTTCTCTGGGTTCTTTAGGTGGCCATGCCCAATTCAGCCCCAGCCAGTCTTCTACCTACTCCACCAATGGACAGACCTTTTCCCTGCAGTATGGCAGTGGTAGTCTCACTGGTTTCTTTGGCTATGACACTATAACTGTGAGTAGTTCCCTCACCTCTTCTCCTGTTCCCTCTCATCTTTTTTGTTCTCTCACTTTTTTCTCTTGCCCTCTTGAAAGGAATCTGATTTGTACTCTTTGACCTGGAACAGGCTGAAGGATTGAAGATGTTAGGTCTTGAGAAGACTTGAAGGGGGTGGGATGTGAGAGCTGCCTTCCAGTATCTGAAAACTCATCATGTGGAAAAGGAATTGGCTTTGATTTGCTTGGCCCCAAATGGTCCAACAAAGAGAAGTGACTGGAAGTTGCAGAGGCTTGATTTCAGCTTGGTATGAGGGGGAAAGATTATAACAATTGGAGCTAGTTGAGAGTAAAATTGACTTCCTCAGGAATGTAATGAGTTCCTCATCACAGGATGTCATCAGAGGTAAATCTGGATGACCATTTTTCAAGGGTTTCTTGGGAGAAGATGATTTCTTTTGGGATATGAGATGGACAAGCTGATCTCAAAGATCCCTTTCAATTTTAAGATTCTTTGGCTAAAATATGAATCAAATTATAGAATAAATCATATAATTTCAGAGCTAAAAAGGTAGAGTCAACCATGGAAGGAAAAAGCTTTGATGGTTAAATAGGATTTGGAAAACCTTAAGATTTATAGTTGAATAGAACCTAGGAATCGTGCCATTTAACTGTTTCATTTTACATATGAGGGAAGCTAGGTGGCTCAGTGAATGAAATGTCAAATCTGGAGTCAGGAAGGTTCATCTTCCTGAGTTCAAATCTGGCCTTAGATACTTATTAGTTGTATGATCCTGGGCAACTCATCTAACCCTATTTGTCTCAGTTTCTTTATCTGTACAATGAACTAAAGAAGGAAATGATAAACCAAGAAACTCCAAATGGGGTCATGAAAAATCAGACCTGACTGAACAACATTACATTTTACAGATGAGGAAATACGAGCCAGTAAGAATCAAAGAGTGCATTCTAGGCTGAGAATAATAGGGAGGATTAGGGAAGGGCAGCTTCAAAGCAAGTGTGGCAGGGCCTTTAGGCACTCTGGGATCTCATCCCTTCAAAGGTGGCTTCCACAGCCCCCTAAAGCCCTTATCTGAATGATCATGCTCATAATCTCTCTTTAACATCTATCATCCCCATTGTGTTTTTCTCTAGGTTCAGGGAATCAAGGTCCCCAACCAGGTGTTTGGCCTGAGTGAAAATGAGCCAGGAACTAATTTTGTGCATGCCCAGTTTGATGGTATCATGGGCATGGCCTATCCTGCCTTGGCCGTTGGGGGAGCCACCACAGCCCTGCAGGGCATGCTGCAACAGAACATCCTTACAAACCCCATCTTCAGTTTCTACCTTGGCAAGTAAGGAGCTCAGAGGGCACATGGTCATCCTCTTTCTTTCTCTGCATCTTTCCTTACCCTTCTTTTCCTCCATGCTTTTCCCTAATTCACATTTTTTTTAAAGCTTACAAAATTTTTCATTTTTTTTGGGGGGGAAGGGAAGTAAAATTTTAAAGCCTTCAAGAAGTCCTGTGAGGTAATGAATGTGTTATCATACCCATTTTACAGATGAGAAAAATGAGGATCAGAAAAGTAAACTAGTTACAGAGCTAGTGAATGTCAAAATCCAGGCCTCTTAACTTCAATTCCACAAACCAAGGCTGTTGACATGACCCTTTGTTCTTTCCTGTTGCTTTTTCTACCACTATCTAAAGGTTGAGGTTCCTTCCTTCAGACTCCAGTGTCTCCAGTGTCATGATATTATATACTTCCTTCAACACAAAAATCCATCCTACTATCATTTCCTATCTCCTACCTTTTTTTAGAACAAAATTGTAAATCATTTTACTAACAGGCATTATAAACAGATGCTAATAGTCATATTTAAAAACTATGAGTGACATACTGGTAAATGTATACTTCATGAATGACAGAATGATTCTCATTTTAAAGATCAATACATAACATATAGAATTTTATTGAAAAAAGAAATTATAACACATGTAATGTAACAATGAAATATAGCATAATATAATACAACAGCACAATATAGTTGTATATAATGTAACAAATATTATAATCTATTGATTAATGTATTAAAATTAATTATATTACATTATATAAAGTTACATAATGCCATAACTTTTCTTTTGCAATATGGCTAATATGGAAACAAAATGTTATTCAATATAACCAAATAATACAATTAAATATAGACTATCATATATAATATTATCAAAAATAAATATATCATACAATGCAATAATGCATATTGTCTTGTGTTATAAACAGAGCATAGTTAATGTTCACTGTGCTTAGTACATTTTAATGTATTATTCACATCATGCTTTGCTTTCCCCAGACACTTAATTCTTCACTTCTTTTTCCCAAATTACCCCAGTTGAGTCATCCCTAGGCATCACATTCTATTTTATCACAAATTTAGTAAACTAGTGACATAAAAATATTTCATTCTCTTGTTCACCAAATATTTGCTGATGATGAAAATAAAAATGTGAAAATATTCTGTAAATCCTATGGCATATTGATCCAGACTGGCTACAGATTACTTTTTCATGCTAATCTTGCCAGAGAGATATTACTAATATTCAGAAGATACACAGAAACATCAGCTGTGGATAGAAATGGAAATATGTTCAGACCAGTTGTCTTGGAAGTTACAAAAACTTTCCTCTGTGAATGAGACTCCATGAGTAGGCAAATCTGATATAAGCTTGCCATCACAGGTATGGAGAATAGTTAGAAAGTCCTGTTCTGTCTGAGTCAGATCAGTTTTTCTTAAAGATTCTCTGCTGTTTAGAGCTCTACAGCTGCCTCATCACACAAAGGGCCTGGGCACACTCTAGGAACCTCTAAGTTTTAGGGATTCTTGCCCCAGCTTGGAAAGAACATAGAAATTTAGCACTTTCCAAACAGTTTCCCACATCAGCTCACAAGTTTCAAAACATTAAACAATTCATTTATGCATCAAAGGACACAGAAAACAACTAAGGGGGTGATCAAAGACCTCCTTCCACAAGAGAGCTCCAATTCCCACGACTTACACTGGTGCCCTGGCTGGACCCCCAATAAAAGGGGGAGCTTGGATTTGCTCCTCCATGTTGGTGCCTCCTTTTGGGGCTCCTTTGTATCACATTTAATATTCAGTCATTTCAGTTGTGTCTAATGTTCTGTGATCTCATTTGGGGCTTTCTTGGCAAAGATAATGGAGTGGTTGGCCATTTCCTTCTCCGGCTCATTTTACAAGTGGGGAAACTGAGGCAAACAGGGCTAAGTGACTTGCCCAGAATCACACAATTAGTAAGTGTTCGAGGCCAGATTTGAACTTTATGGTTCTGGTACTTTATCCACTGTTCCACTCAACTGTCTTGTAACACATAGCCCTTTCCAGAGCAAGTCTTTGGTCATTATTTCATCACTGCTGTAACTGTCACTAGATTTTGAGATTATACTATAAAAATCACAGATTCTGAATCAAAAACGATCTGAGTTCATTTCCTCCTATTTTAGATAGGAAAATTGAGGGTCCCCAAAAAGTGTGTGTGTGTGTGTGTGTGTGTGTGTGTGTGTGTGATTTCCTCTGGGTTACTTAGCTAGCAAGAATTATTGCTAAGATTTGGATCCAGGTCTGGGTTCAGCCCTCTCTCTACTCTACTATACTGCTTTTCCCCTTTACTCTCCTAGGATCTGATTGCTTTCTCCGTGCTGGCTGCTTCCACAATAGGTCTGATCTTTATTTTTTTTTTTGATCTCGGGTCTACTTCCACGCTGCCTGAAATTTATTTCTCTCCCAGCAGATGGCGCTCATTTCCTTCTTTGCAGATCACTTTTCTACAGTTTCTTTAGATTTTACTTTTAACAAACCCCAAATCTCACAGTCCCTGCCCTCTCACTCCAACGAGTGAAGGAATTTCTCTCGGGAGAGCAGATTTTTCCATTTTAAGTATGAGTATTTATGCCTTCCAAATCAGCAAACTACAAATCAGGATGTGATTTATTATTTTGTTTGTTGTCTACATTTAAGAAAGTGATGAAGAAAATGTAAATAGTGCAAATTTAAGCTTTAAAGTGTGTACATGCACACATATCTTCCAAAAAGCCAGTTGTTAAACATTTACCAGCATACCCCCTGCAGACTCTAGGCATTGTGGGTATATTCCAAGTCTGCATTTTCTGGCTTCAGGTAAATCAGTTCTTTTTGCCCCCTTCCTTTCTTACTTGTTGTTATGCTTCCTTTTTGTGTTAGCATTTCCTACTGAATCTAAGGATTCCCCAAAGCTATCTTTTTTTGAGATTTACTACTTTTATTTACCTTTCTATTGTGTATCTTCTGCTAGGACTACTGGAATTGTGCAAATCACTCCAGGGCTGTTTGAAGAAATCTTTCCAGAAAGGAGTAGGAGAGGGGGTAAGATTTAAAGGGAAGGGAGCAAACCAGCTGGCATGGTAAAAATGTGTGTCTTGGTTTCCTATGTATAAAATATATACATATGTATACATGTATAAGTATAACAGAAAGAAGGGTGTGATAGGAGCAAAGGAAAGATCCCAACAAAGCGTCAGGAAAATTGAAAGAAAAGAGATCACTTTTGCTAGGAAAGTTAAGAAAGGCTTCTCATTTGAGGATTCAGTCTTTTCTGTTGCCTATTAACTCTAGTTTTGTTTATCATGGTCATTTACATGTTCAAGCAAAGACATTTAGCATAGATAGAGACTGGATAAACACTTGAACAGAAAGAGATCCCATCCATGGGCCATTCATTTGGGAGACTCTTCCTACAACTCATTTCTTTCTTTTTCTCTGACTCTGTTTTTCTCCTTCTTTGTTGTTGCTTAGTCATTTCAGTCTTGTGTGACTGTTGACCACCTTTAGGGTTTTCTTGGCAAGGATACTGGAGGGGTTTCCTTCTCCAACTCATTTTATAGATGAGGAAACTGAGATAAACAGAGGAAAGTGACTTGCCCAGGGTCACACATCTAGTAAATGTCTGAGGCTGGATTTGAACTCATGAAAGTGAATCTTCCTGACTTCAGGTTGGGTGTGCTATCCACTGAGCCACCTAGCTGTCCCTCCTTCCTTCTTGGGACCATCTACTTGCAGTTCAGATAGTCACCTTTCTATTAACTATGGACCTCTATTAGCAGCATAGTACTGTAATATAACAGCTAGGAGCCAGGAACATCTGAGTTTGAATCTTACCTCCAATACTTAGTAGCTGTGTGATCCTGTAAAAGTCACCTAAGATCCCTATGCCTCGGTTTTCTTATCTGCAAAATGAGGATAAGAATAGCACTTACCTTCCATGGTTATTGTCAGGATCAAATGAAATTATATTTGTAAAGGACTCTGCAAACCTCAAAATTCTGGCTTTCAACCTTCAACACTTACACTGTCATTAGAGTCTCTGTTCAGTCTGACTTGGCCACTGGCCACCAGATAAGGGCCATATGTCATATGGCCAGGAAAGGCCTTTGCTAACAAAATACTAAATTTCCCTCCCCTCCCCCACTCCTTTTATCGCCCTGACCCTTATCCCTTTATTATTACCAGCAGACTTCATCCCAAAAGCCAGAAAGACAACAAGCTTGATTTAAGGGTTGAGGAAGGTCTGCTTGTTTCAGAGAAGATGCTTTTTATCCCTAGAATAATAATTGCTAGAATTTATAGAATTCTTTAAGATTTACAAAATGTTTCGTGAGTCTTATTTTATTCTCACAACAACCCTGAGAGACGTGATTAATCTCCCCATTTTTCAGATGAGGACCGGGAGGCAAAAAAGAGATGTTAGTGACTTTCTCAGAGTCCCATAGTTAATAAATATGAGGCAGAATTTGAACTCAACTCTTCCTCACTCCAGATCTAGTCCTCTATCCAGCAAGTCACTGAATTGTCTTAATTGAGTAAATGGCAACTGAACATAGTTCAAAGTTGGATTCAGTGACTTCTAAAATCTCTTTCTGCTCTGAATCTATGACCCTTGAATTCTATGAATTATTTAAGTTCTGAATTAGGATTTCGCTGGGTAGCTTCATTATTTGGTTTGTACTACTTACATTTAATGTTCAGCCAGGTAGAGCAGTGGATAGAATGCTCAGCTTGGAGTCAGGAAGACAAATTTAGCCATACTTACTAGCTATGTGACCCTGGGCAAGTCACTTAAACTTTCCTCTCTGTAAAATTAGTTGGAGAAGGAAATGGCAAACTGCCCAGTATCTTTGCCAGGAAAACCCAAAATGGGATCAGGAAAAATTAAATGTGACTGAACAACAAAACATCAACCAATTATTCACATATTGTCCTATTGACTAGATTGTGACCTTTTAGAAGGCAGGGACCATGGTCTTGACTTTCTTTGTATCGATAGCAAACTTTAGGGATTTGTAAGTCTCATGAGAAAACAAGGGTTCAGTCATTTCTCCTCCTTTCCTACCTTTTCTTCAACCTTCCCATAATTTATTTTTCTTTTGCAGCCAGCAAAGCTCTTAAAATGGGGGTGAGGTAATCTTTGGAGGTGTTGACAACAACCTGTATACCGGTCAGATCTACTGGGCACCTGTCACTCAAGAACTCTACTGGCAAATTGGCATCCAAGAGTGAGTTGGGGAGGGGGAGGATGTGGATTATAGTGGTGGTAGTGGGGACTTAAAAGGGAAAATTTGGAAGACAAGAGGATTCTGAGCCCCCTAAGGATTTTGAGGTCGCCCAAACTCATATTCCTCATTTAATGTCTCACATCTAGACATTTTTTTCCTCCACCAATAGCACTTTATTTTTTCAATTATGTGTAAAGATAATATTCAACATTCAATTTTATAAAATTTTGAGTTCCAAATTTTTTTCTCCCTCTCTTCCTCTTCTTATCCCTTCCCTATATATTATATATGTGCCAGCATATTAAACATATTTCCACATTAGTTATGTTTTGAAAGAAGAATCAGAACAAAAGGGAAAAATCAGGAGAAAGAAAAACAAAACAAAAAAAAGAAGTGAAAATTACATGCTTTGATAGCAGGGAAGTATTTTAATCAGTAATGGTTTTCCCAAAGCCTGCTTTACCACAGTTGTTTTATGATGGAACCTCAGGATCTAACAGATTAAAAAAGAGGGAGAATTGAGAAATAGGGACTTACTCATCATTAAATATTTATTGAAGGACCGGTGTGTGAGGTGGGAGGAAGAGAGCCAGACATAATAATAATCCAGATTGTATCAAAAATAATGTAAGTTGGGCAAGTCACTTAGCCCCATTTGCTTCAGCAAAAAAATTAATAAAATAAAATAAAATAAAAATAATGTAAGCATTCTCCTCCCCCCCCCCCCCCCCAGCCTTTTTCTAGATTACGAAATTGGAGCCAGAAAAGTGAAGTAAATTGCCTGGGATTACCCTACTAGTTAGTGTCAGAGCTAAAACTCAATCCCAGGACTTCCAATTCCAAAGAGCAAACTCTTTCTGGCTGCAAAGAGTCTATAGGAAAGGAACTCATGAAAGGAAAGTCAGAAAAAGAAAAGGAGTTAATGAGTTTTTTGTAGCAGAAAGGATTTAGAATAGACACCAGAAAGAACTTTCCTCAGACCCTAGATAGTGGGATTGAGGTAGATGATGGAAATCATGTTCCCTCTCTCTGTTCCATGGAAATCCTTTAAAGAAAATGTCTGTCGAGACTGACTTGTATAGGAGCTTTCAGCTAGGAAACAGGGAAGGACAAAGGCGATCTCTGGAATCCTGACCTTTTCATAGCTAGGTAAAGGGGCTTCTGTGACTAAAGTTGATTTTTAAGATGCTGAATTTAGATGGCAGAGTGGCTAGACTCTTCCTGGAATTAGGAAGATCTGAGTTCAAATCTTGCCTGCTGGGTGGGTCTCTTAACTTTTTGGTGCCTCAATTTCCTTATCTGTCATTCCAAATCTATGATCTTTTAGTGGGATATGGTGGGGTTGTATGACTCTTGCCAACCTCTTGCCTCATTTTGCCTCAGCTTCCTCATCCATAAAATGAGGGGATTGGACTTGCTGGCCTTTGAAAGTCCCTTCCAGCTACCCATCTTTTGCTGGGAACTGGGAAGAGAATTGCTAAAGGAGTGACTTGTTCTTGGACTTCATGTTCCAGACTTCCTAGGACTGAGGCACCCCTTCTTTGGCTTCTTCTAGGTTTTCCATTGGGGGTCAAGCTACTGGTTGGTGTTCCCAGGGCTGCCAGGCCATTGTGGACACTGGCACCTCCCTCCTCACTGTGCCTCAGCAGTACATGAGTGCTTTCCTTCAGGCAACAGGAGCCCAGCAGGACCAGTATGGACAGGTATGTTTAACTTCAATTAGCATTTATTAAGTGCCTACTGTTAGCAAGATAAAGATAAAAAAAAACCAGAAACTTTTCCTCAATGATGTCTACTAGGTGATGGGTATGACATACATATAGATAAGTATAGCATAAGATATCTTGTGATGGGGGCAAAGGAGAGACCCCTATATCTCATTGGCTACCTGTGTAAGGTGTAAGCTACTTGCTTAGAGATGGAATAAACTAAGGTCATCCACTGCATCTTGGCCATGGCCAGTCATCTTGATTTTTGTCCTGCCACTGGACTTTGATGACTCAGGAAAAAAGAATGAGACTGATGACTTTGTATAACTCTGTCTCCCTTAAATCCAATTCATAAGAAAGTCAATACCTCATTCCATAATGGCACTGGTTCTCTTTGAAACAAAGCACAGATAACAAAAATAACAAGCTCCAGGACTTGGTTACAAGGGGTCTGGGTTCTAATATCAGTTCTAGAATGTAGTAGGATATCACTTTTATCTCTCTGAGTCTCAGTTTCCTAGATGACCTCTAGGTCCTTTCCAGACTTAAATTTGATGATTCTATATATGTAGAATGGCACAGCAAGATAACACAGTGACAGAGCTCAGGCTTGGAGTCAGAAAGATCTGAATTCAAACCCAGCCTTAAATATTTACTAGCTATGTGACTTTGGGAAAGTCATTAACCTTGGACAAGTTAGTTTCTCTGTAAAATGAACTGGAGGAGAAAATAGCAAACCATTTTAGTATTTTTGCCAAGAAAACCCTAAATGGACTCAAAGAGAATAGGACACGACTGAACAACAACAACACCACAATATATAGGGATTTATTAATGTGAACTATTATAATTACTATTACTAGAAATTATATATTACCCCTCTCAGGAATCTGGGCAATTTAAAAGAGAACACCCAGAGCAGGAAGTACTTAGTTGAAATGATTAATTTTGTAGTGGCTGAATCTAAAGCACCAGAGAAAAAGTTTGTAAATAGAGGTCTTTTGATTTCCACTTACAATCTCTTGGTTAGTTGATTACTTACTCTGGCTATTCTTGTATTTAAAAAAAAATTTTTTTTAAGCTTTTTATTTTCAAAATATATGCATGGATAATTTTCCAACACTGACCCTTGCAAAACCTTGTGTTCCAATTTTTTCTCCCTCTTCCTTCCACTCCCTCCCCAGATGGTAAGTAATCCAATATATGCAAACATGTTTAAAAATATGTTAAATCCAATATATGTATACATATTTATACAATTATTGTGCTGTACAAGAAAATCAGATCAAGAAGGGGAAAAAAAAGAGAAAGAAAACAAAATGCAACCAAACAACAACAAAAAGAGTGAAAATGCTGTGTTGTGATCCTCACTTAGTTTCTACAGTCCTCTCTCTAGGTGTAAATAGTTTTCTTCCTCACAAGATCATTGGAACTGGCCTCAATCATCTCATTGTTGAAAAGAGTCATGTCCCAGAATTAATCTTTGTAAAATCTTGTTGTTCTGGCTATTCTTGTTTTTTAAAAAGATAGATTTTTATTGATATCTATAGTTTCACATTACCTACATTTCCCAATGTATCCCTTCTAGGAGAAAAATCACTAAAACAAAGAATAAAAAAGAAGAGGGGAAAATTCAGCATAACTAATCAAGATATGGAAAATGTCTGTCTTCATATGCAGTGTTACATATCTAGTTGGGATGCCTTCTTAGATTTCTTCTTTGGGATCAAGCTCTGTCATTGTAATTTCACTGAATTTTAATCTGTCTACTCTTAAGGTGGGACTAGGTATAGGAGGGGAATAGGACTGGTGCCCTGTGCTTGGGAAGTTCTGGGCATAAATTAGGCCTTTTTATGAGTACTGTTCTCATGGGGAGGTCTTCTGTGTAAATGGGATGACTTGGAGCCCTGCTGTTTTTCTCCCTAGTATGTCGTGGACTGCAATAACATTCAGAGCCTGCCCACCATCTCCTTCCTCATCAATGGAGTGCAGTTCCCTCTGTCACCATCTGCCTACATCCTCAATGTAAGTAGAGTCTCCCCATAATTTCCACCAATTTTGGGGAGGGGACTCCCAGGAGTGGAGAAAGGTCTTGAGGAGGGATTGTCATATTTCAAGGAGTCAACAAGGACCTGGATTCAAATTCCACCTCAGACACTTCCTGCCTACATAATCTTCATGTCCCTGAGCCTCAGGTTCTTCACCTGCAAAATGGGAGTGCTCGTGGTAGAAAAGTTTCTTTTCATGACCTTCTCATGACTAGTTGCTTCCTCTGACTTCTCCACCTTCATTACTTTAAGCCCTTTTTTCAGAAGAAAAAAAATAATAAAGCTAGCTTCAAGATAGTAGAAAATATAAGACAAGGAAAAAGTCACCCTGAAAGGAAGGCTGCTGGAGTCACTGGGGTTATAGGAGTGGGAAGCAGCTTTGGATTACGGGAAAGCTTTTACATCAATGGAAAGGCTATGGTTCTGAAAATGACAAGTTTGGGCCTTACATGTCAACAACCTCCGGTTTTCCATTTGAAGGTTCAGCATGGCTAACTTTGTGCTCTCCCTCCCCTGACCATCTGTATTGAACAGAATAATGGATACTGCACTGTAGGAACTGAGCCCACTTACCTACCATTCCAGAATGGCCAGCCCCTCTGGATACTTGGAGATGTCTTCCTCAGGTCCTACTATTCCGTCTATGACATGAACAACAATAGGGTGGGCTTTGCTACAGCTGCACAGAATGACTGACTGTTCAGACACCGTTTTCTTCCTTTTTTCCTTTCCCAGTCCGACTACCCTTGTGTATATATGTGTATTGTAGTAGTATCCCCCTACATTCTCACCCTGTATTTCTTCCCTAGGCTGTGCCTTTCTACTGCTTCTTCGTAGTCACTCTCTGACTTTACTTAATAATAAATGAGTCCTCAAAATATTTCTTGTCCAGTCTGATATTTTTCAAGGGGGAGCCCCTGAAATTAATATATCAATTTTATTGGATCCAACACAGATTTATTAAGTGATGAAAGCATTATGCTACACATTAATGATTCAAAGATAGATGAGATACAGATCTTGCTTTTATGTAGGTTACTGTCAAGGTTGCAGTAAGAAGATTTTTCCAACCTCCTAAGAAATCCAAATTATGAAACAAAGAATAGAGAGATAACCGTAACAAACTTTAATGAGCACCTACTATGTACAGAAACCAATATTGAATCCTGGGAGTAGACAAAGTTTAGACAAAAAATGTTCTCTGTTCTCAGAGAGTTTATATTCTAGTGGACAATAATAGGAGGAATGCTATTTCAGAAGGCAAAGAATATTTTCTTATAACCAAGACAAACCTATCCAGAAAATCTTCATAGAATAAAAAAGAATCTTTAATGAAATAGAAAACTTCTAAGCATTCCTGATGAAAAAATCAGAGCTGAGGAGAAAATCTGACATACAAACATAGGCATCAAGAGAAGCAGAAGAACATGAGTGAGAAATCATAAGGGAATAAATAAGATTAAACTGTTTACATTCTTATATGGGAAGATGATCATGTAGCTCCTATTTGTCATCATCAGGAGTCAGAGCCTAATTAGACACAGGACCTGGTATGATTCTGTTTTGTTTGGATGAATTCAAAAGAAAGAATGGAATGAATGGGGAAGAGGGAATGTATTGGGAAATAGAGGAAGGGGAGAGGAAGAATGGGCAACATTACCTCACATAAATGGAGTGAGCAAAAAAGTGTTTCAACAAGGAACAAAATAAAATACAACAAGGAAAAATCATTGGGGAAGGGGAGAGGAGTGACATTTGAATCTGATTCTTATCTGAATAGTTTTAAAAGGGAAGAATAAATATACACATGGTTGGGTACAATTAAATAGGAAAGAAAGAGTTTAAGTGAAAAGAGGAGAATAATAGATTAAGTGACTTTCCCAGAGTCACACAGCTAGTAAGTATCTGAAGTAGGATTTGAACTCAAATTTTCCTGACTCCAGCTCTTTACCCACTAAACCTTTTTTTTAGAAACTATACCATGTAGGTTCCTAGGTCATAGATATGGAGTCAGAAGGGACATCAGAGACTATCTAGTTTACCTTCTTAATTTTACAAATGACAAGATTGAAGCCCATAGAGGTTAAGGTTCTTTCTCAAGCTTATACAAGTACTAAGTGTCAATAAGTAAAATTTGAACAGAGGTCTTGGGCTCCAAAACCATTGTAGAGTAATGCAAAGCAAAATACTATATGGACCAGGGTAATCAGAGGCAGCTAGATGGCACCATAGTGCACAGAGTGCCAGGCATGGAGCCAGGAAGGCTCATCTTCCTGAGTTCAAATCTGACCTTGGACACTTACTAGCTGTGTGACTTTTTGCAGGTCACTTAGTCCTGTTTGCCTCAGTTTCCTCATCTGTAAAATGAGCTGGAGAAGGAAATGGCAAACGACTCTAGTGTCTCTCCCAAGAAAACTCCAAATGGGTCATAAAGAGTTAGCTATGACTGAAACAAATGATCAACAAGAATCAGGAAAGGCTTCATAAAAGAGTTGGCATTGGTGTAGGACTTTATGTCTGGAAATTCAATTAAACAGCTAAATATGGGGGAGGAAAACATTTTGGATTATGGAAAATGAGAGGAAGAAGAGCTCATTTTTACTTGGAAGGCAAAAGAAGAAAGAGTTCAGGGAATGATTCATAGAGTAGGAAACTCCTGCAAGAGAAGAGGTTTTCAACAAATTGAAATGGGGGTACATTCCAGAAATGGGTATGGGGCTTAAGAAAAGGGTTACAACATTTAAAACAGAAAAGGACCTTAGAGACATTCTAGTCCAATCCCCTTCCCTTTGTACGTGGGAAAACAAAGGCTTAAAAAGATTAAGTGACCCAATGTCACACAGTCAGTAAATAGCAGAGCCAAGACTCTAACTCATGTCTTTAGGCACCAAGTCTTGATGTTTCCCCTATTATATCATGCTGTCTGGGATCAAGCACAGACCTAGAGATGAGAAAGTATAAGATGGAATAGGGAGACAGAAAGATCAGTTTAATTGGAATGTGGACAACAAGAAGATGAGTAATATCAGTGTGACATAAGGCAGTACAGAAGAAAGAAGCTATAATGCAGCAGGCTTTGAAACTTGGATCAGCAATCTATATTTTTTAGCTTATATTTTAAGGCATGGGGGACCAGTGGAAATTTTTGAATAGACACAATTACCCTAATATGTTAGGAAGATTGCTTAGAGAATGGTATGGAGTGGGAATTAGAGAGGTATGAGATTATAAGTAGCTAAGTAGATAAAAAGAGCTATGGTGCAGTGGATAGAGTGGCAGGCCTGGAATCAGGAAAACCTGAGTTCAAATCAGGTCTCAGATATTTACTATCTGTGTGACCGTGATCAAGTTTCCCTCAATTTCCTCATCTGTAAAATGAGCTGAAGAAAGAAATGGCAAACCACTCCAGTATTTTTGCCTCCCCCAAAAAACTCCTCACAAACCCCAACCCTCCCCTCAAACCTCAAACCCCCCAAAAGTGACTGAATAATATGAAATAGAACCAGTGCTGGATTTGGAGATGACTGAATCTCGGGTCTAGAGTACATATATTTCATGGCCAAGATGCTCAGTCTACAGGTTTTTTTTTCTCCAAGTCTGTGTGGGTAATAATTATCATTGTTCAATTAAACAATCTGGTGCAAAGATCTATGCCAAAGCCTAGACAAAACTAAAGTGACTCTTGCTTTTGAGAAATTTAGTAGTACATAAGAACATTTAGCAGTACGTAAAGAGAAAAATAAAGTATTTGTAGAATAATCCAAAGTTATTTCAAGAAGAGAGAGCAAATGGGTGGGGGAAGATAAGTAAGGGGAGGGCACAGATGAATCTTTGAAAGCTAAGGATTTCCTGAGATGGAAAGGAGGAAGGAGTACCTATTACATATGAAAGTGCACAGAGACCAAATATTGTGCAGAGAGAAGAGAGTAGTCTCATTTTTGAAGGGGAGTAATATGACATAAAACAGCATAGGAATGAGGAAGCCAGATTGTATTGTAGAGCGCTTTAAATGCCAGTCTGAGGATCTTGTATTATGTCCTAAAGGTAATGGGGAACCATCCAGGTTTTTTTTTTTTTTTAATTTTATTTTTTGGTGAATGAGGGACAAAAGTGGGTGACAAAACATTTAACATTTACAAAGTGCTTCCTTCCCTCACACATAACAGTCTAACAAGTCAGGTAGTGTAAGTCAAAACTAACCTTTTTAAGTTCTAAATTGTCAATATTAGGGGTCATCCACACTCTCATTTAAAACTGAGATCCTGAAGGGTCCATGCCCTACCTAAGGTCACACCTCTAGTTAAAAGGCAAAGCCAAATGGTAAGAAATCTGGCTCTCATGGTGTAATAGAGACAGGAATCCCCAAAGATCTGATCAGCCCCCTAAAGAAAATTGTACAGGAAGGGAAGACTGGATTTCCCTGAATTCCCTAGGAATGGGTATAGGGCATACTGCTTGTCTGATCTTGAGTGATACAAGCGGATCTTGAGCAGATACAATGTTGCTGGGGGCAGATACAATGTTCCTGGGGGCAGATACATAGTCAAGGCAGCTGAATGGAGCAATCAGTATTCCATGAGCAATATACCTATTGCAAATCACAAATATTTGAGTTCAAATTCAGTTAGAAGCTTTTTGGCTGGGCGACTCTCAGGAAAATTTTGCCCTCTCTGCCTCAACTTCCCCTTCATAAAACTGAAGAAATAATGGCACTCCCCCTTCCTTCCCAAGTGCTGTTATGAGAATAAAATGAACTAACCTTAGAAAAGTGTTAGCTGTTAGTATTATTAGTCAGTGTGTAGAAGGGGAAGGAAGGAAGAATTCTGTTTCTATTCTTTCCCAGCCGTATTATTCACTGTCCCTCTCTGGGGCTCGGTTGGATACCTAAGGTCCCTTCCAGTTCTAAAATCATGTAACTCTTAAATTACAATGCACTTACGCACCGCTCTTGAAAAAGCACAACTCCCAGTACCTAGCAAGGATGGGGACTACAACTACCGATGTGCCCCGCGGAGAGTGCAGTGGTTGCGAGGCCGGGAGGACTACGACTCCCAGACCCCATCGGGGGCGGGGCAGGGCGGGGCGGAGGAGGCCGGGGGCGGGTGCTGCCCTCTGCCGGGCGCGGCGGGAAGTGGGCGAGGAGGTGACAGCCGGAGCCCGGGCGCCGGGGTTCGGGGTGACAGCGGCGGCGGCGGAGGGCAGGCAGACCGGGCGGGTGCCGAGGACCCGGAGCAAGCGCGCTTTCAGGGCGCCCGGAGGAGGAGCCGCCGCCGGAGCCGTAGCTGGAGCGGCAGCAGCAGCGCGGCGGCGGCGGCAGCCCCGCGGCGGCGGCGGCGCGACCAGCGGACGGGGCGAGCCGCCCGGGCAGCGGCTCCGAGCCCGGAGGAGGCCCCGGCGGGGCGGGGCGGGGCGCGCGCCAGCTCCCGGCCCGGGCACCTGAACTTGAACAAGTTGCCGGAGCCGCTCGGGCCGAGTGACCTTCAGGTCGAGGTGAGCGGGGCGGCAGAAGGAAGGGGTGGGGGGCGAGCCGGGGACTCCGGACGGGGCTCCGCGGAGACGGGCTCCGAGTCCGGGTCCCGCACTGGCGAGCGGCGTCTCCCGCTCCCGTGGGTACCGGAGACAGGTGGCTGGAGCAGGGACAGCGGGTTAGACCGAGTGCGAGCGAGAAGGAGATGGGGAGCCCCCTGTCCAGTCGGGACCAGGCGGGGCCGGGGGGTGGGCGCTCCGGCCGCTCCCCCGGGGCTCGGACGGAGCGGGGGTGGGGGTGGGGGGCGGTCGCTCCGGGACCTTATGTAACCGGGCGGGAGGGGCCCGGGCTGGGGCCTCCCCCGGCCCGAGGAGTTGCGGGGTGTCAGGGGCGGGAGGCGTGGGAGTGAACTTGGGATGAGTTAATGGGACTAGACGGGAAGAGACGGCGGCCCAGCTTTCTTCCTCTCCCTCCCCCCGTCGCCCCCCACCCGCGATCGGGGCTGCAGGGGCGGGCGGGGCGCGGAAGGGGGGCCGGGGGAGGTGTGCGGGGGCCGTGTCCGGCCCGGGCCAGGCTCCGCCTGATGGTCGGACAGGGGGCGGGTCCAGAGCAGCGGCCCGCCTACCTGGGGGGCCAGGCTCGCAAGGGAGGGACCACTCCATTCCCGTTGTCTCCCCACCCCATCTCTCCGGACTCCAAGCTGGGAGAAGTCGCCCCCTCCAGCTGCACCCTCTTGGCCTTCGGGTCTTCTCCCTCTTTCCTAATGCGTTCTTGCTTCGCTCTCTCGCTCCGTCTTGTCTTCAAAGGGTGCCAACACCGGGACTCTAGAGAACGCGCCCGTGGTACGCTTCCTCGGAGAGCTCCCTTCCTCTGCTAAACCTCGAATAACTATAGCTCTCTCTCCTGCCTGCCCAGCGCCCCCGCTTCCCGCTGCCTTGGCTGCCCCGTTCCTAAATCAGTGCGCCCCTATTCCTTTGCCAGGGCCTCAGACTCCGGATCCCGGTCTTTCCCAGGGCCCGGGATTCGCCCACTTTCCTGCCTCTGCCTTTCGGGCCGATGACAAGGGCCCTGGCCCTCCCGGGTCCCCTCCTCCCCACCCCTCTCTCCTTCCCTGACCCAGGCTTTCCATAGCTTTCCGCTCCGCCGCCCTGGGGCCGCTTGGGGCTGCGAGAGCAGGTTCCCGCTGCTGTCGCCCGGCCCGCCCTGGCGGCTGAGCACCTTTTCCCGGGGGCGGGGCACAAACTCGAAAAGCTTCAGACCCCAGCCTCAATCTCTGGACCTGGCTCCTTCCCGGATCCTTTGATTCTTGCCTCTGCCCTAGAATCCCACTTCTTCCGTAGATCCCTGGGTTTCCCCACTCTTTTCACTATCCTTCTCCCCCGCCCCACTCCTACCAATTTACACTTTCTTCCGACACCTAATCACTTTTTAGTCTCAGAATTAGCCACTCTTCCCCCCTGCCCTCAGCCATATCTCTGGGGTCCAAATCACTCCCCTCGCTTTTTTGTCTTTAGGGAGTCTGAATTTAATACCTGCCCCTGCCGGTTTCTGAATGAAGTCCTGATCTTTCTCAACACTTTTTCTGAGGTTGGCGACTGAACAGAGAGGTTACAGCCTATCCTTTTCCGTTTCTTCACCTATTGAGTGCTTGGAGGACAATCTCTGGGTTTCCTTCCTCTGTCTCCACCGAGAGTTTAAGTCAAAGTAACGGAGAAAAGAGAGAGAGAAAGAATGAGAGAGAGAGAGAGAGAGAGAGAGAGAGAGAGAGAGAGAGAGAGAGAGAGAGAGAGAGAGAGAGACTACAAGAGTCCAAGTTGCTTTCTGCCTCTGACCAGGTTAGCCAAGAGGTTAGCTCAGATCGATTCCGTTTGCACCGTTTGAGGCTGTGACCATAGCATCGAGCCCAGAATGGCTGGGACTTAAGATGGGGAATCAGACTTTCAAAGTTTGGAAGAGATCTCAGAGCTGAAAGGTCTAGTAAAGGGCTTCTTAAACATCTTCTACTCTATTTCGCCTGACAAGTTTTCACATGACCCGGGGTATAAATATATATGAAATACTTATATTAATCAAACACTTACTGATAAGTCATAATTTTGTGACCCTACATTCAGTTAGAATATGTGATCCCCAGTTTAAGAAGTTGGAGAAATTAGAGCAAGGCCTAGAGTAGGGAAATTTCCTTGACCAAGCTCACCTAATGAATTATTGACCAACTCTGGACTAAAAGTTAGGTCTCCCAATCTCTAGCTCTTTCTACTCCTGAAGAACTAAGGCACTCTCTCTCCTAAAGGCTGTTTTCCAACAAGAACCTGAGCATTTTGTCTGAAGCTCCTTTGCAAGTGCTTTGCACAAAGGCTTAATAAATTATTTTTCATCTATCCATCCACTGTCTTCTGGAAGACAAGAGGGGACAGTCAACAATTTGCCATTGGAATTCCCTGGTCTATACTTGCTATACCTTGCTATACCTTTTATGCTCTAACTTCCCCATCCATAACACAGAGGAATAACAGTCCAAAATACACTTAGTTTGCTTGGCAATCTTGAAACCACAAAAAAAAGTCACTGGCCCCACTCCTGAAGGACCAAACATTTGGTCAGTGTCATATGCTATTTTGATTTGGGGGAGGGAAAGGAAGATGAACAAGAGACCCCTGAGGGATTGGGGCATTGATATTCTCAGGTCTTACTTTCCTCAGTAGTGACATACCTAGGATCCTGGTATGGTAGAGGATTAGAAGAGAGATAGGTCCAGCCTCCTGAATTGTACTCTATCCATTGTAGGCACTCAATAAAGTTTGGTTGTTCTATATTGTATCTCTACTAGACTCTACTAGACTATTGAATTCATGAGGATTCGATTATATCTTGCATGAATTTTCTCTCCAATTTTCTCCACTTCAATGCCTAGAATAATGTTTTGTAAATAGTAGGTGGCTAATAAATGTTTACTGAATGAATGAATGGTTGGATGAATGAATTCTGGAAGAAAATTTACTTATTTACACAGTGATTCTTGGGACTTGGGGTGAGGATGGAGGAAGATTGGGCAGGTAACAATGAATTCAGGCTTCCAGATGATGTGTGAAGTGAGGGGTCTAGTGTCTACTCCCAGACTTCCCACCCTTCTTCTATGTAGCTCATTTCCTAGTGGGATGAAAAAAAGCAAAAGGAAGCCCCAAGACTGGAATAAATTCTACTCTCCAAGATAAGGGTAGCATTTTGAGTGTCTGTCCTCTAGCTGTCTCTATTTTCGACCTTGTTTCTCACTGTAATTGTATTATGAGTTGGTGTTTTATCATTTCTCAGTACTTGTATATACTCAAAAGTACCTGAACCTCTGCCAGTCTTCCCCTTCTCCCTTTTCCTATCTTCTAATCTTGCAGTGACACCTGTTTCTTCATTTTCAAAGTAGCAAGCAGTTTGTGGCTCCAGCAGGGGTTACCCAGAATATGCTGGCTCTAAAAACCAGTTTGGCTCCCTGCCCCCTTAGGAAAAAGGGTGGATAGAGCTGGTGATGAACCTCATAGGCTTCAATTGAATTCTAATGTTTATTATTAGGCACCTGCTGTGCTAGGCACTGAGGGATATATGTGGGATATAAAAAAATTTGATCAGGCAGCAATTTTGTCCTCATGGAACTGGTAGTCTAGTGAGGGAAAAAGTACAAATACAGAAAATTATAATACAGAATGATACAGGATAAAATCATCATAGATTGGGGGTGGGGATGGGGGTGGGAAGGGACCTCAGTTAAAGAAACTGAGAGAGCAGCAAAACAGTGTTGTATGAAGTCTGAAGAGAGTTAAAAGATCCCTACCATCATGGGATGACTATGGAAAGCTTTATCCTAAGTATCACCATCATCATCATTATAGCTAACGTTTATATAGTGCTCCTATGTGCCAGACAATGTCTAAGCACTTAAAAAAATTATCTCACTTGATCTTCAGGACCACCTGAACATGAGAGGACATTCTCAGAAAAGGATCAGTGTATCATAGTTCTTGTGCTGGAAGGGCCTTAGAAGCTACCTAGTTCAACTCTCTCCTTTTCTAGGTGAGGAAACTGAAGCAGAAAGTTGGAAAGGTTTGCTCTGGGTCATGAAAGGATTTAAGAGATCATCTAATTATTTTCTTGTGTCCCAATCAGCCTATGAAATAGGTAGTACAAGTAATATTGATTTCTTCTCCAGATAAGGAAAGTGAGGCTCAAAGAGGTTCTCTAATTATCTCAAGCTCTCTTCTATGAAGGCCAGTCTTACTTAGTTCCAGACTTGAAAAAGACATTTTGGATCTATTAAGGAAAAGCATTACTGTGTCAAAAAGGAAACATCTCACAGCTTAATATGAATTCAAAGGATCATTCATTTAGAGTTGAATGGGTCCTTAATGGCTATTGAGTCCAACCCCCTCATTTTATAGAGGAGTAAACCGAGGCCCAGAAAGGTGAAATGATTTTTGTCCAAGGTTACACAAGTAGTATTAGGCAGTCATGATTTAAACTCAGGCTCTTTTGACTTCCAGCCCAGAGTTTTTTCTTTTATAGTGAGCTGCCTTCTTCCCCAGACAATTTCTTTCCTTGGGCTAAGAGAGATATTTGTTGTTGTTTAGACTATTAGTCATGGTTGACTCTTTATGATGCCATTTGGGGTTTTCTTGGCAAAATATTAAGGGGGGGTTGCTATTTTCTTCTCCAGTTCATTTTACCATTGAGGAAACTGAGGCAAACAGGTTTAAGTGACTTGTCCTGGGTCACACAGCTAGGATATGTCTGTGCCCCTCTCTACCCCCCTTCCACTGTGACATGTAGTTGCCCCCAAGGGCAGATTTATACAAGTTTTAAAGTATTAGTTCCAAACTAGGGTTAGGAGGTAGTTATATCCAACTGTTGCCTTGAGACTGAACAAAGCAGTTTCACGTAACCCTAAGACCTGAAGGTCTATGTACTTGATATACTAAAAGTCTACAGATTTGATAGCTGGGTGGATAGGGACACATTATAGGGAGAATTCTGTTTCTTATCTTATTGCAAAGGAAGGTATAAGACAGATTGTGGTTAACAATGGCCAAACCTATCATATGGGAGAATCACTGGTGCTAAGGAGAGACAGGAACAAAAATCTTAAAACTCTTAAAGTTTAGAGTTGTAATAGACTTTAGCAGGCATGTGATTCAGCTCTCTCATTTTACATATGGGAAATATTCCCTCAAACATCAAAGGGTCATACAGGGATTTAGTGGCAAAGTCAGGACTAAGACCCAAGTCCATTATAAATAAGATTTAGATCTAGAAAAGACCAATCATCTTTATTTGACAAGAAAAAATTGAGACCTGGGATGAGGAAATCACTTGGTGATTTTTAAAGAACAGCTTTTATTCTCTTTTTTAAAAAATTATTTGATATAAGAGATAAAGATCATTTAAAAATAAAAGTGATGGGAAACTAGAAGGTATCAATGAAAATAATTTTTTTTAATTTAATAGCCTTTTATTTACAGGTTATATGCATGGGTAACTTTACAGCATTAACAATTGCCAAACCTCTTCTTCCAATTTTTCACCTCTTACCCCCCCCCCCTCCCCTAGATGGCAGGATGACCAGTAGATGCTAAATACATTAAAATATAAATTAGATACACAATAAGTATACATGACCAAAACGTTATTTTGCTGTACAAAAAGAATTAGACTCTGAAATATTGTACAATTAGCTTGTGAAGGAAATCAAAAATGCAAGTGGGCATAAGTATAGGGGTTGGGAATTCTATGTAATGGTTTTTAGTCATCTCCCAGAGTTCTTTCTCTGGGAGTAGCTGGTTCAGTTCATTACTGCTCCATTGAAAATGATTTGGTTGATCTTGTTGCTGAGGATGGCCAGGTCCATCAGAACTGGTCATCATATAATATTGTTGTTGAAGTATATAATGATCTCCTGGTCCTGCTCATTTCACTCAGCATCAGTTCGTGTATGTCTCTCCAGGCCTTAATGAAAATAATTTTTAAAAAAATTTTAAAGGAGAGTCAAATTTAGGATGCCAGAATTAGCTGCTTGGATCCCATTAATTTCTAGAGAACTCTAGTGGCTTTGAGATAAACCTGTACTACTACCCCAGATTTTAAACAAGGTCTCCTTATATTCAAGGAGATGGGTTTGAATATAACTGTGTATGATTGTGTGTATACGTGTGTGTGTGTATTTGAATATAACTGTATATGATTGAATGTGTGTATATGTGTGTGTGTGTGTGTGTGTGTGTGTGTGTGTGTGAGAGAGAGAGAGAGAGAGAGAGAGAGAGAGAGAGAGATCTCAAACATATTTTCATGTTTGTGAAGCTTTTCTCTTCCAAGTAGACTATGAACTTGTGTACATAGGGAATGCCACTTCAGTTGTCTTAGAGCCTCCATCACATTCAGTGCAATGTTGGGCACAAATTGGTTGATTTATCTTTTTGTTCCACCATAGCAGAGTAGGGTCTAGAAGGCCACTGAGCAGGAAAGGAAGGTGTGGTGATAGAATATGCAGTATTCCACATTCCTAGTATACCGTCTTTCCTCATTTAGCTTCCTTCCGGGCAGGGCATGTTCAGGCCACATGTTATCCCTTTGCCTTCTTTAGGCCAACCCAGACCTTTCTTCTTCTTTTTCTCCTCCTCCTCCTCCTCCTCCTCTTCTTCCTCCTCCTCCTCCACCTCCTCTTCTTTCTCCTACTTCTTCTTTTCTTCTTATTCACAATTCTTCAACATTAGCCCTTGCAAAACTGTATGTTCCAATTCCCCCCTCCATCCCCAGTGTCCTCCCCTAGATGGCAAGTAGTCCAATATATGTTAAACATGGTAGAAATATATGTTAAATCCAATATATGCATACATATTTATACAATTATCATGTCACACAAGAAAAAATCAAATCAAACCAGTTTAAAAAAAAAGAGAGAGAAGCAAAATAAAATGCAAGCAAACAACAAAAACAGTGAAAATGCTATGTTGTGAACCACACTCAGTTCTCACAATTCTCTCTCTGGGTGTAGATGGATGCCTCTTTTCATCACTGAACAATTGGAACTGGTTTGAATCCTCTCATTGTTGAAGAGAGCCATGTCCATCAGAATTGATCATTGTATAGTCTTATAATCTTGTTGTTGCTGTGTATAATGATCTTCTGGTTCTGCTCATTTCAATTAGCATCAGTTCATGTAAGTCTCTCCAGGTCTCTCTGAAATCATCTGCTAGACCTTTCTTCTTTTCAATGAAATAGCCAGTCTTCTAAGTTGGGAAGTAATTGTAGGGGGAGGAGATGATCCTTTGTGACAGGGCAGAAACTGAAGTTTTATCTTAACCACAGAAATGAATGAAAATGCATTTAATAAGCACTTCCTGCCTGGGCTAAACCCTAGAGATAAACATAAGAAAAGGAAAATCATACCTGCTCTTTAATAGCTCACATTCTAATGAGGGAGAACACATATAGAGGTTTTAGCTGCAAGTTACATGGAAAGGTCCTATGATCCTGAGGTCCAAGGATGAAACAGATGGGAATTCCTCTGACTGAATCTGTCTCTCCCCTATATTTTGTGGTTGTTCAGTCATTTTTCAGATGTGTCTGACTCTTTATTATCCCATTTGGAGTTTTCTTAGCAAAGATACTGGAGTGACCTTCACTGACATTTCCATTGCTGAAATTATATTGGTTTCTGATGTAGAGCCATCTGACAGTAGCAAGGACTTTGGAGATGAGACATTTCTCTGGTGAGTCCTCAGTAGCTGTGGCTATAGCACCCTCAGAAGCAATTTCTATGCTATGTCTCCATAATTCTTGCTTTTCGACCTCAAGGTTATGAAGGCTTAGCTGGAATTAGAACCTGTTACCAATTCCAGGGCTCTTGGGTTCATTAGTAGCAATTGGTCAACAGTTTTTGTTGTCTGTAGCAAGAAAAGCAGACCCTGTGTGTATAGTGATTACTCTCTTCATCCATGGCTATGAGGGCCAGGCTGAAAGCAGAACCAGTAGTCTAGAATGCACTCCTATTTCCAAGTTTCTTGGGCAAGGGATGATGTCCACTGGCATCTGAAGGGAGGTAGTGATTGCAGTGATGGTGTTGGTTTGATTTATCTGGTGGATGATATCTTCTGTCTCTCTCCCAGATGCCCTGCTGTTTCATCTAGGCTGGCTTGCCTAGATGGTAATTGGTAAATGGGATTGGGAGGAAACTTTTGAACAATTCTCTGATGGCTAATGTTAGAGATAAACTGATAGAAGATGGATAAATAGCTAGTTAGATTTTAAAAATAGGCAGATAGAAGATAAGTGGATAGAATATAGAGGATCAATAAATAGCTAGCTGGATAGAAGATAAAATAAAAGGTAGAAGATCAATAAATAGCTAGTTAGATATAAGATAAATAGCTAGTTAAGATAGAAGATAAATGAATAGAAGATATAGTTAGATGGAACATAGAAGATAAATAGATGGGTAGATAGAACATTTATTAAGTGCTTATCATTTGCCAGGTATAAAAGATTTCTGATCATTTTCTTGGTGGGACAAGCCTGGTCAGAATAAGGAGGGAATATAGCATTTACAGTTTAAAGGAAGCTTACAAATGATCTAATGCAGCTAGCTCCCTCATTTTACCAGTGAGAAGGCAGATCTAAGATAGGGAGTGATTTGTACAAGTGATTTTAATGGTAGAATCAGGATTAGAATCTAGTTCGTCTGACTGAATCTGTATCTCCATTATATTTTGTGGTTGTTAAGTCATTTTTCAGTGCAACAAGTCTCAGTTTGATTGAGTTTGACTGCCTTTACTGATGAATTGGAGCAGTATGGATGATGGGAGTGGAGTGAGAGAGGGA
This sequence comes from Sarcophilus harrisii, assembly GCF_902635505.1. Classification (NCBI taxonomy): domain Eukaryota; kingdom Metazoa; phylum Chordata; class Mammalia; order Dasyuromorphia; family Dasyuridae; genus Sarcophilus; species Sarcophilus harrisii. The sequence continues at coordinate 272,042,591 of NC_045429.1, forward strand.
ATGAAGGGGACTGGAGAGGGTAAGAAGAAGAGACATTATATATATATACAAAGACATCTGAGAGAAAAGAAGTTTGGGGATATTTAGGATTGGGGCTGCATTAGATTCCAGCCACTATGATCAGGGTGGGCCCAAGATCCTTAGCTTCTCAATGCTTAGGATCATAGAAACATTCATTGGTTTAGAGCTGAAAGTAATTTTAAAGGTCATCTGATTCAGCTCCCTCATTTTACAAAAGGAGACACTGAGGACCAGAAAATGATGTACCTCAAAGTCACACAGGTAGTATGTGGCAGAGCTGGGGTTTGTACCCATATCATATTATATATGATGCAGCAGCATTGGAGGCCAAGTTCAGAAGTTGGAGTTTAAATTCTGCCCTTCCTCCCTGTGTGATTCACACCACTGCTCAGTTTCTTCATCTGTTAAATGGAAGAAGAGTTGGACTTGATTATCCCTAAGACCCCTTCCAACTATTATTCTGTGATGGAAGAAGAAATGCTGGTGAACATCTGGCAATCTTGGGAGCCTGAGGAAAAAGCATTGTGATACAGTGGAAAGAACATTGGACCCATGTTCAAACATGCCTTTCATTTCTACTCTGTGTGTGAGCTTTCAACAAATCTTTTAACATTCCTGGGCCTCAGTTTTCCATTCTGTAAAATGAGGCAGTTAGTCTAGTTGGTCTCTGAAGGCTCTTCCAGCTTTTCCAGAATCAGACATATGATTCTACTTGCTATGATCCTTGATTTTAGGTTGGAGACTGTCTTCTGAAGTATGGAAGAAAGGAGCTCATAAGGGAGGGAGTAACTTCTTCAGTCTAAGAGATACATTCTCTACTTTGTTCTCGGTCAATCAACAAATACTTATCAAGCCCTATTGCTGTGTGTCCAGCACCGTACTAGGAGCTGTAGGATCTGAATAGAAAGAACAAGATATTCAGTCCTTGCCTTAAAGAGTTCAAAATCCAACTGGGAATCATAAGAAATAATAATGAACATATATTGACTGTGGAGTCAAAAGTCCTAGATTTTCATCCTGACTCTGCCATTTTACTACGTCTGTGTGATAATAGGAAGGTCACTAAAACCTTTCCAGAACTCAATTTCTTTATTCTATAAAAATGGATGGTAGTAATGGTGCTGGCGGGAAAAATAGACTAAATGGGTTCCTAGGTCCCTTCACTTCATTTTAAGACAGTGTTTTCTCTTTCCCTTTCCCTTTCTTTTCCCCCTTTCCGCTTCATTTCTTTACCTTTCCCTTCCTTTTCCCCTCCTTTTTTCCCTTCTCTGCTCCTTCCTCTTCCTTTTTCCCTTCCTTTTCTCTTCCCCCTTGCCCTTGCCTTTGTCCTTCCCCTTTCCTTTCCTTTCTCCTCCCCATGTTGCTACTAGGTGTATGTTGATAGAGATATACTAGGGAATGGAGTGGGAAAGGGGGGAGGGGTGACAACAGGTTTGTTTTCTCCTGCTTAAGCAGTGAAGTCACAGCCTGTCCTTTGACTTGTTTATTATGGATTCAGAAGCAACAGCTGCTGTAGCTCCTGGTGGTCCCTGCAAGGAGAAACATGGCCAGGGAGGTGACACATTATACTGCCCACTTCAGAACACCAACACTGGGGCCTGGCTGCTGTTCCTTCCCCACTGCTCTCTCCTTCCTGGACTCTCTGAGGTCCTTTCAGTTGTCCCTTGATAGGATGGGGGTCTCTGACTTTGGGGACTGATTTAGGGTCATAGAACCACTCCTTACGGGGAGAGGGGTGAGGTTCACTCATTCTGGTCCCTTTATTTTCCTGCTGAGAAAACAAGATTCAGGAGAGATGAGGCAGATTGCCCAGGTCTCCTTCAAATCTAGCTTTCTCTTTTGAATTTCTGGTTAGTGTTCTGTCTACAACAACAGGCTGCTTTTACTCTGTTTAATTGTGTTAAATACTGTAATGTACCCACTTACCCTATGTCTAAGCCCTCTATTAGCCCCTTACAGAAGATAAAAAGAGGCTGGGCCCAGGTGGTCTGTACTGTAATGCTTCCCAACTTGGATTGACTTCCCAGTTTCCTGCTTTTAAAATAGAGATACTATTTGAGTTCTTTATCTGTCTGGGCTGTGGTTTTACAGGTAGGAAATGAAAGCTAAATTGATTGGAGTGTTTTGTAAAAAGAAAAAATCTTGTTAAATAAAACAAGACAAGGTCCCTGCTTTCTAAGAGCATGCTGTATTATTGGTCAATCAGATTGACATGCCCTCAAATATAAGGGAATTGAAAGGAACAGAATAAATTGAATGTCATCACCTAGTAGAAAGACAATGGTTTCCAGAGCCAGAAGACCTGGATTCAATATCCCCCCACCTTTTGATTCTCTCAGGTGGAAGACCAGCTTTCATCTTACCATATATCCCTAATCTTCAGGCCCAAGTCATTTAGCTTGAAGGTTTTGGGGATTGAATAAAGCTCCACTTGGTTTTGAAGTCTGAGTCCTTATTACCTGTGTGACCTTAGGCAAGGTGTTTTAATTCTCTGGGTTTTAAATACCTTACTATAAAAAAAGGGAAGAATTGCCCTTGATGGTCCCTAAAGTCCATGTCACACCAAATATATAGTCCTATCATTCTATGAATTCTATATGCCACTATGGATTCTGTGGCTTACCTTTCTCTCTTTCCCTCTCGGCATCTTTTCCCATATCAGGATCTTGTTTTCCTTTGCACTGGGGACTAAGGCTGCAAAAACAATAAGCTCAGAGAAATGGGTTTGGGAATTCCTTTCCCTTTGGGAGTTCTGGGGGCCACCATGGCCTTTGATCCACTTGTCTGCTTATTGGTGTCTCTGTGGCCATATGCCTGGGATGCCTGTGCTAAATTGGGCTTGATGACTCAGGCCTGCACCCTTGGTCCTGATCATCACTGATCTACTGTTCTCCTGTCCAGCTATCAACTCTGACCAACTATGTTCTTAAAGGACAGCTTTTTCTGAGGATACCCACCCTGCCCAGGGATCAACTTACTCTTTTCCCCTGTCCCCTATTTTTCCTTTTCCTTGTATACCTTGGTCCCACTATTTTCTCTTCTTCTGTTCCTTTCCCTATGACTCCTTGTGGTTATTCATTCATGCTATACATTTTATGACCACATTTCGAGTTTTCTTAGGAAAGATACTACAATGGTTTGACATTTCCTTCTCCAGCTCATTTTATAGATAAGGAAATTGAGGCAAACTGAGTTAAGGGACATGCCCAGGAGCCACAGCTAGAAAGTGTCAGGCCAGATTTGAACTCAAGGTCCTCTTGAATCCAGGCCTGGTATTCTGTGCACATTATAGTAATGTGCCGCTTAGCTGCCTATACTTTCTATCCCCTTCTACCTCTATTTATGTCTCTTTTAAATATGTGTGTGTGTGTGAAAAAATATATACATTTATATGTGTGTTTGTGTATGAATGTCTTTTGTTTTTATCTTTTCTTAATCTTTGGCTCCAAGAGAGCCATTCCTTATAATGTCTCCCTTTCTTTTGACCTTCCCTTCTTCTCCTTTCATCTTTCCTTTCTCCCCCAGCCTTCTCCTCTGTCCCTTTTTACTTCTACTCTTTAAACCTTCTCCTTCTCCTTCTTTCTCCCTTGTTCTCTACATCTCCATTTTTTTTCTTTCTCTGACTTATTTTCATTTTCCCCTTTGACCCCTTTCTTCCTACCCTCACCCTACTCTTCCTTTTCTCTCCTTTGTCCCCATGCCCTTTTCTTCCTCTTTTCTGCAGTTCCTCTCTCCTTCAACTCCACTTTGCTCTTTTGCAGGAGAATCTCCCAGTGGCCCCATGACTTGTTTAGAAGACGAGTAGAAATTCCTAGAAGCAGAATATCCAAGCCCCTGAACCACCAATTCTTCTTTGCCCCAGATCTCCTCATCTCTGCAGTTTTTTTTTCTTGGTTCCAGAATAAATTGGGCCTCTCTTGTCAGGCCATGGTCCTCTGTTACTTCTGCCCTTCTCCATTCATTCATTCCTTCGTTCATTCACTCACTCAACAACAGACATTTACTGAACACCTGTTGTGTGTAAAGTTCTGTACTAGATGCTCTCTGACAGTCCCAAATGGCTATTGACTCACCAAGAGCCTGAAGCTATTCTCTGAGTTAAAGATGACCCCTCTGGATTCTTGGTTAGGGGCAATTAACATGGCTGGCTGCCAGCCAGCACCCCATGTCATGCATGTCATGCATTTGCTATGCAGTCACCCTGTTCTCCTCCCAGGATCCCTAGCCCCAGGCTGGGGAACATCTCCTGGAAATGGAATGCCCTGGGACTCTGCACATTGCTGACCTAATCTTGCAGCCCAGTGGTGCCAAGAGCCACAGAGAAATATTCTTAACGATATCATGGGTGGGAGGGGCTGTGTGTTTGCAACTCACATGTAGCACTGAACAGAAAATGTATGGAGCCTAATTTTAGGGTAGCGTTTTAGGGGCTGACTCAGAGCCTCTTGATCAGGTAGGGAGGTTTGAACATAGGATCATTGGCTTTGGAGCTGAAAGGGAACTTGGGATCATTTAATCTCATTCTCTTGTTTTAAAAATAAAGAAAGTTAACCTCAGACAGGGTGAAGGAACTTAACTAAGATCATTCAGGCAATCTGTATCAATGCCAGAATTTGGAATGTGATCAGAGCCTTGGAATCAGAAAAGATCTTGAAACTCATCTGGACCAACCCCCTTATTTGACAGATGAGGAAAAGAAGGCTTATGGGGTTTAAGATTATTCAGACATTAAGGAGTAGAATCTGGCTCTGGAACCTTGTCCTCAGACTCAAATCTAGCTTTTTTTTTTTTTTTTTTTTTTTGTGCCCTAAGCCATGTTCATCTGACTCCAAACCAGTATTCTTTTCACTGGCCCAAACTGGCTAGTGGGTGGTGATGGCAGGGGGAGACAGCATTCTGAGGGCACAATGAGAGAGGCTCTTCAAATCTGGCTTTGTCCTTCAGTTCTGGAGTACATCTAGGGGAGGTGCAGGTTGCCTGGGGTCTGTGATGGCAATGGGGAGACTGCCTCTACTATCTCCCTTCCATATATCTAGGAATCAAATTCTGTTTAGATTATGCTGAGGATGGCTAGCATCAGGTATCTCAGGTAGGAATTGACCCTTGGGATACAGCAATCCTCAATGGGTTAGGCATCCTCCCCAAAGTGCCAAAAACCATCAGAGGAAAGTACGATTTTTGCTTCTTTGGGAGACTTCCCATAGGAAGTTTGAGGTTCCCCTGTCTGAAGATGCAGTTTTAATTGGAGGGGTAAAGGGAATAGGGGAGGTGACTTAGAAGACCATGTATTCATCAGATAGCATTTATTAAATACTTACTGTGTTCCAGGCACTGTGGTTGACAATAATATAAAATTTTTACCTCTAGGAAGCTTGATCAGGAAAGGCAAACTCTCCATAATTAACTATGTACAAAATAAATACAAGATAAAGCAAAAAACTTTTTTTTTCAGGGATGGAAGAGGAGGGTACTAGAAACTGGGAGTACCAGGAAAGGCTTGATGAAGGGAGCATTGAAGACAGAACATCTATAGATGCCAAAAGAAACCAAGCATATTCCTTAGTTTCTCCCTCCTCCAAATCTGCCAAATCATCCAATGCAGTTCAGAGAAAAGTACGCTGACTCTAAAGTTAGAGGACATGAGTTCAAATTCTGTCTCTGATTCTTATATCCTATATGATGTCAGACACCTTACTTAAACCTCCTCTGGGCCTCAGTTTCTCCATCGTAAATTTAGAGGTTTGGACTAGATAGCCTCTGAGGTCTCTTTCAGGATCTGTGTGGTCTTGTGATCCTTTCAAGTTTTGAAGTGGTGGGGTTTAGGGCAGGATCAAGCAGTGTGCGGTGCTGGACAACTCTGGGTTCTGCCATCAGCTCCTCTTATGGCCTTTGGGAGTGAGTCACTTACTGTCTCTGGTCCTCAGCTTCCTCATTTAGATGGGGATAATGAGACCTGCTCCACCTCTCTTTAGGGGGTTGTTGTGAGGATGAAATGAAATAATGGGTACCTTGAAAAATGGGATACAATAATAGTAAGGTATCATTATTATCATTATGTCTTCAGGGGAGGGAAGGGCTTTCAGCCCTGGCATGAAAATCTCCCTTGCCTCTTCTCCCCGTGGGGCTCCATAGGTCAAACAGAACTTGAGGAGTCAGGTGATTGTGGGCCTCAGACTCAGCAGTTTGCACAGGCTCCAGTCTAGGCTAAGAGGCATCTTGCTGTCTAGAGGGAAGTGGAATGGTTCTGTTGTAAGGGCACTTTAAGGCCTCCTATCCTGTTGATGAAGACTGCTGAAGTGAGGGGCTCCGGGGGAAGCTCAGGGTTGGGGCAAACCACATCTGACTTTGTCCCTTGGACCAAGGAGTGATAAACTGGGGTGATAAGCCAGGCTTATTGTGCCCCTTATCTGGGGCCCCTTTGCCAGCCTCTGGCCTGTTCTGCCCTAGATTAGTGATTGGAAATCCAAGGGCAATAAACCCAAGAAAAACCCTTCTCAGACCATGTCCCCTGGTCCTAGGATGAGGGGTGAGGGGTTATGGGCAGCTTGGATACTGAGTCATTCTTTGTACCTTTAAGAAGACCCTCTGTCCTCAGGAGGAACACAGTATGAGATGCTGGAAAAGAACTCTAGTCCCAAGTTAGAGAAGTTGACTGGACATCTGATTCTGCTCCTTACTACCTTTGTAACTCTGAGCAAGTGCCGTCCCCTGCCTCTGGGCCCCAATTTCCTCATCAACGAAAGGGTTGGACTAAATGATCTCTGAGATCCCCTTTCAATTCTAAGTACTGTGCCCTCTCATAGAATCCAGTACTCCGCTTAGTCTCCACTTCTCTTTTTTGCTACTTCTATTCTGACCCATTCTTACTGATTGAAGATAGGAGGAGCCCATTGCATTCCTCTCTTCTATCTATTATCAGGAAATAATCTGCTAGATTCATTTGTGCAGAGAGATAAGTGATTGGTAAATGGTTCCTTCTATGAACCTTCTCCCCAGCATTTGCATTGAACTAGGGGAGTGTGTATGTGTGTGTGTGTGTGTGTGTGTGTGTGTGTGTGTGTGTGTGAGAGAGAGAGAGAGAGAGAGAGAGAGAGAGAGAGTATGTGTGTGTGTGTGTGTGTGTGTGATGGTGGTGATGGTGGGGTTTAAACCAGAAGAATGGAGTTTTTGTTTTGAAATTAAATATCCCTAAGCAACTGGAAGATCTGTTTGGGGGGATCTTCTCAAAGAGGGGAAGACCTCTGTGCCTCCAAAATCATTATAGGCAGCACTTAGTTCATCTATTTTGACCCTAAGTCTAATTATAACTGGAGTCTTTATTTATTCAGTTTCAGCAAATCATCTAAACTCCCTGGGCCTCAGTTTTCTCATCTAGAAAATGAGGGGGTTTAGCTATGTGGTTTTGGAGATTTCTTCCAACTCTACATCTTTGATTCTGTGTTTTTTCGATGATAAGAACCTAGAGATGTTTTCTTTTGGAGAAGGCTTAAGGAAGACCATGTTGCCTCTCTTCACATATTTCCTGGACTGTCCCATAGAAGAGGATTCGAGTTGGACAGCTTGGCCCCAGAAAATGGAACTAGAGTTTTAAGAAGGAAAATTTAAATTCAACCTAAAGAAAAGCTTCCAAATAGAATGGGCTATCTTGGCAAGTTCTTCATGACTTGAGGGCTTTTAGATTGCTAGATAGATAAAAGTGTTTTTGTTTTTTTGTTTTTATGGGCTTACTGCGTGCTTGGCTCCGTACAAGCAAAAAGACAGTTCCAGCCCTCAAAACACTTACATTTTAATAAGGGAAGACTAAGTGTGAAGGGGACCTGGAAAAGGGGCTATGATATGATTGGATGGTTTAGAGCAGCCTTTGAAGGAGAGGCTTGGGACCTTATCAAGATAAAGCAAAAAACTAACCTATCAGAAGTGGAGAAGTCTCAATTATCAGTGGGAGGAGTTGGAGGTGCTGGTCTATATAGAGGAAGTTTGGGGAGGGGAGAGCCAGGAAGTAGCTTTAAGGCAATAAAAGTTGAGGGCTATTGTGAGGAATCTGGTTCAAATATGTGTAAGACTAAATGGCTCTTCCAACTCTGAGATTCTTTGTGATCACATTCATTGGAAAATGGTTCTTGGTCTTTTATATATCTATGTATTTGCTGAGGCAACTGGAGTTAAGTGACTTGCCCAGGGTCACACAGCTAGGAAGTGTTAAGTGTCTGAGGTCAAATTTGAACTCAGGTCCTCCAGACTTCAGGGCTGGTGCTCTATCTACTGCACCACCTAGCTGTACCTATCATATATTTGTGACAGTATATATTAGATGTATCTATTTGATATCAAATCCTAATTGATTTTATTTCCCCAATTGACATTTTCTCTTCTCATCCTACCGAGATTTTGTTCATACAAAAGTCTTTCAATTTAAAGGGATCAGAATTATTCATTTTATCTTTTATGATTGTCTGTAGCCATTGTTTGATTAATTTTATCATTTTGTAAGAGACAATGTGCCATGGAAAGAGTACTCTAATTGGAAAACCTAGGTCTAAATCTGACATTTAGTTATGTGACCCTTAGGAAGTCAATTGATTATTCTTTGTTTCAGTTTCCTCATTTCTACTTTCATACATTAGTGAATCTGTGAACTCACCCATGTTCTTCTCCCCAGGGATACAGATGACAACCTATGTATGCTCTTTTGCCCTGTGTGACTCTTGTCTTTGTCTAACCCTCAGTCTCCAGAGTTCACTAATGTGCAGAATGATAGCTGTTTTCTAGATCCCTTGATAAAGAACAGATACCATTGTAGAACTCAGATCTTCATTGTTTCTCTATCATTTTTGATGTATGACTCAGGTTCTTCCCTCGTCTTCCATTTCTCCAGTGACATCCACTTTTGCACAATTCTTCATTTTCAATGTCAAGCGTCTTGCTCTCAAAAATAGGTATCTGAGAGATTATCAATGACTACTTACCATCCCTTCCTTATGCCTCTTTTTCTATCACAAGAAAAACTTTTTTTCTTTCTTTTTTCTTTCTTTGTTTCTTTCTTTTCTTTTCTTTTTTTTTTTTTTTTGCTGAGGCAATTGGGCTTAGATGCCAGTCTTAAATGACTTACATAGGGTCACACAGCTAGAAAGTGTTGTGTCTGAGGGCAGATTTGAACTCAGGGCATCCTGACTTCAGGGCTGGTGCTCTATCCACTGCACCTAGTTGCCCCTCTATAAAATTCTTTTAAAAACATTTTTCTTTATGTCTTATTTTTTTTATTTTTATTTTTATTTTACAAAAAAAGATATCACCATTATTTCTGAACACATCTTTCTCCCCTCCTTACTCTTCGCCAGACAACCATCCCCTGTAACCAAAAACAAAAGAGGAAAAAAAAAAGACACCAGTTAGAACAACCAACACATAAACTAAATCTGACAGTTTAGACAACATTCTGTACCCATGGTTCCTCACCTCTGTAAAAAAAGAAGGAATTGTATTTTCCGCAAAAATTTTATGGAAATGACCTAGACACTATCACCAAAAAGTGATAAGACTAAGGAATGAACTTTTGAAAGGTGTTCTCTAGCAAAGGATATCCTTCTTATCATACAGTTAACTGCCTAAAAGGGAGGGAATTTCATTGTATTTTTTGTTTGTTCAATAGGACAGTTTTTTCTTTTTATTGCCTTAGAACTTAGCACAGTGCCTGATATATAGTAGATGCTTAATAAATGCTAGTTGACTGAAAGAAAAAAATCTAAAAACATTGTATTTGGTGAGCAAATTGTGTTTTTATAAAATGCTGAGCCAGCCTCCAAGCTTCATATTTAGTAGCTTCTTCCTTTTGGGAAAGCCACTTAAACATTACTTGCCTCAATTTCCTTATCTGAAAAATGGGGATAATAATAGCACTTTACCTCTCCAGGGTTGTTGTGAGGATCAAATGAGATAATTTTTGTAATTTGCTTTATAAACCTTAAATTCCTATATAAATATTGGCTATTGTTATTAAGCTCCTTGAGTACAAGCACTGTACTTTGCTGTTTTTTTTTTTTTTTTTTTTAATATCCTCTGTACTTAGCACTGTGCCTGGCACATAGTAGGCACTTATAAATGCTTATTGATTTTTTTATTGATAGTATTAATGTCAAGATTGTTCAAGATTTCTTAAAGATAGTCATGATTTCCTGAAATGTAAAATGAGAATCAGCTCATCATAGTAAATAGTTGAGGTCATCTTTGAGGTCCAAAAACCCCCTGGGATTTGAATCTTGCTTCTGATACTGATAGGCTATATGACTGAGGAAAAATCACTTGATCTCTCAGTAATCATGAGATTACATATGAGTAAAGGGGACGCTCTAAGATTAAAAATTGAGAAAAATTGCCGATCTTTAATGTTGAAAGGGGTTTTCACATTGAGAGTCCCTCAAGTTGATGATTTATACCAAAAATTAGACCCCTTCCCAAATATTCCTTCTCAGGATTGCTGTGAGGATTAAATAAGATAATATATGTAAAATGCTTTGCAAACTGTGGCAACCAAAGAGCTATGTAAATGCCAGCTATTATTTTTATTGTTTTATGGCACTCAAAGCCCACTTCTTCCTGGTAATTTCTCAATCCCCTGATTGTGTGAGTCAGTATCAACTAGGGACCAGTGCTACTTGATGTTGCCCCCAAACTTGAGATTCAGAAGTTTAAGGCCCCAAGGGATAAGAGGAGTGTTGCTCTCTCTGAGGAAGGGTCAATGGGAAACCGCATCCTATAATTTAAGCAGGACCTGGCCAGGAGTATGACTTAGGCCATGCTCTTCTCTTTCCCTAGGCTTTGTGCCTCAGTTTCCATTCCCTACTGGCCGGACCATTGTTTGGATAGGGTTTGGCACTGGAATGGAGAGTGCCTCTCATGAGTGACCTTTGGAGCCCTCAGGAGTGGCTGAAATTTGAATTCAGGGATGATGAGTGTTCTACTATGGGAATATAAGGTTTTTTAGGCTTGTGGCTCGTTCTGCCTGGTTAGTAATCCTTGGTCATATTTGTATCTTGAAACAACTTGTGCAACTTCCTGTCTTGGTGGGGCCACTGGAGGCTGGGTGAGAAATAGCACCCCAAGAAAAATGAGGAAACTCGGCCTGAAGGGAGGGCCTTGGGAGACAGCTGAGCACTGAATGGGGCCTCGGACCTCAGGCTCCTGAGCCCCACCAGTGTAAGCATTTCAGCTCCCCTACCCCCCAAGAGGGCTTCCCTGCCTGCCTAGTGGAAAAAGGGGGCTTTAAGCTATCTGGTACTGCTTTGGTTCAGTAGGAGACGAATGGTGTAGGTGGGGTCTGAGCCTTGGCCAACTAGATGGGCCTTTCAATTACTCTCTGGTGGAAGGAAAGGGATGATGGGATATCTGGTAAAAGGAGTTAAGCCTAGGGAGAGCGGAGGAGTCAGTGGGGAACTGTGGCTCCCGGCACTTGTCAGGGATGAACCAGCACTGGTTTCAGTAGAGAGAGGAAGTACAGAAAGAGACAACAGAGTTATCATCAACCCCAGACCTCAATGACCAAATCTTGACTTAGACACTTCTTACCACTGATTTTAGAAGACACTTAGGAGTTTGGAAGGAAGGGCAGTCTAAGGTGAGTGTGAAAGGTAGAGAATCAACATTTCTGTAGCTGGAAGGGACCTTACAGATCAGAGGATCTCTGAGCTAGTCTGAAAGGCATCTCATAAGCTACCGGGTCTTTTCCCTTCATTTTACAGACAAGGTAACTGAGGCCCAAAGAAGCTGAGTGACTTGCTCAATGTCTTATAGGTAGAGAAGGTATTAGTGTCTTCTCTCAGGATCAACTTTGATCATAGGATTTATTTTTATAAGAGATCTTATAGATCATGTAGGCCAAAGGTTCTTAATCTAGATTCTGTGAATTTGTTTTATATATATATATATATATATATATATATATATATATATATACATATATATAATATTTGTGTATTTATACATAGCTATATGATATATTTATTTAAATGTATATTCATTATACTATATGTTATGTCATATAACATTTATTTAAATATATATTTGTTACATTATATATTGTAATATATTTATATAAATATAGATAACTATATCTCACTATAATTGTTTTCCTTTGTAATCCTATATTTTTAATTTTATTCATTTAAAAACATTATTGTAGGAAGCAGATTTCATCAAAGCCAAAGGGACCTAATGCAAAAAAGATTAAGACTCCCTGATCTAGGCCAATCTCCATATTTTGCAGAAGGGGTACTGAGGTTGGGAGAGTGCATTTGAATTACCTAAAGTCATACTGCTAATGATTAGCAGAAGTAGAACTAAAACCCAAGTTTTCTGATTTAAATCTAGAGCTCTTTCTATTCTTCTGTTTTTGCCTATCAATAAGCATTTCTTGTAGGCTTGTTATCTACAAGAAACCAAGCTGTGTTGAGGAAGAGCACAAGAAAATAGAGAAAGCCTCTGTCTGTTGTGACTATATGACTGGAGGATGTAAGAGATGGGAGGTGCTGCCTATCCCACAGGGACAGCTAATGATCCTAGGCGATGTTGTCTCAATGTCTAAAGGTCTAACCCATACCTAAGAAGTGGTATGGCTTTTCAAAATAGAGGGAAATTCTTCCAGCCTGGAATTAAGAGAGCTCAGGGAAGGCTTCCAGGAAGAGGTGGACTCTGAACTGGTGCTTGAAGGATAGAGAGACAGGGAGAAGACAGAAAGATAGAAGTTACTGGAGGGGGAATTGTAGACTACTTTCCTGGGGCCAGAGATGGAGCAGCTGAAGATTTGTGTAAGGAAACAAGGGAATCCTATCCTTGGCCTGGCCTGGGGGAAGCTCAGCATGGTAGAACAGCAGCAAGAGCTTCCTCCTGGTGAGGGCTTAGAGAAGGCCCCCAGAGTCCCAGGATGAGACCTGGGACTGACTTCTTTCCTCCCTTCTGGACCGTGAGATGAAATTCACAGGGTTCCCGTTGACTATGGGCAAAAGACCTTAAGGTTTGAATTCCAGTTTTAACACTGACTTTAGGCAAGTAATCTCACCTCCCTGAGCCTCATCTCAGGTAAGGTGGTCATACTTGCCCCACCTGCCTCACAGGGTTTTTAATTAGTCACTTTGTTCATGGATTGGACCTGTGATTTAATGATAAAGGGAACTTCCAATGAGGAAATTCTCTCTCTCAGTGTAACTTGGCACCCAGGATACAACCTATTGTCTTAGAGCGTTGTTAGTGACATTGATAAGTTAAATTACTTATCCAGAGTCACACAGCCAATCTGTGTCAGAAGCAGGACTGGAACTCTGGTCTTCCTGACTTTTGGCTGACTTTCCAGCTACTATACCACACTAATACTCAGGGTGGCCAGCAGAGAGTCATGATATAAAGTGCTTTAAAACTGTAAAGCATTGTTATTATTGTAGGCAAATCTCTTGACTTCATGAGACTCATGTTCCTCATCTATAACAAGGGCCAAACCACAATGATGATGATGAAAATGATGATAATGATGACAATGGACTCAATGGCAGCTCAGATCTATGATACTGTGATTTATCTCACAAGGCTATGGAGAAGAAAGCATTTTGGAATATTTAAAATTCTGTAGAAATGGGAGTTATAATTCTATAGCCTTGGATTCTGAGGAGGGTTTATTTTCTCTCTTATTTTCCTCTCCTGGGCTCCCAATCAGCTCCTGGCTTCTCTGAAGCTGGGACACTGAGACTAGAGGCTATTGATGTGAATAAAGATGGAAGCAGTGGGGTAAGTCATGGGGAGATCAGCTGCCTGGGCTCAGATCTCTCTACCCTAATCCCATGACTGGAATGGTAGGAAGAGTGAGGGAGAGGGAGAAGTTAGGCCCACAGGGGGTGGAGAGGACTCTGGAGTCATCACTGCACTGTCACTGCAGCAGAGGAAGTACCCCGGCTTGTCTTTGGGATAAGAATAAAGAAAGTCATGAGGAAGCTCAGTGGTTGAAACTTTCCCCAGATAGGGACACTTATAGGTCTAATGCCCAGATTCTCCAAAACCCTCCTAAATCCTTCCTGCCATCTGGAACTAGAGAGAAGCCCCCTTTGGGTTCCTAGACATAGCTAGAGGATGGAGCCCTAGACCATGGAGCATATTAAGCCAGCAGAACCCAGCTATGGCAGGACCTGAAAAGCCCTTATTATCTATCTCCCAATGGAAAGTAAGCTCTCTGAGGACAGGGAGGGTCTCCCTTTTATATGTCTATCTCCAGTATCTAACACAGGTACACACAATCAGTATTTGTGTTTTGATTGGTTTTGGAGGGAGTACCCACATAGATGAAATCACAAGTGCTTGAAGCAGGCTGTGTGCTGTTCACTGGGACTACAGAGACAAAATAGAACTGTCCCTGTCCTCAAGGAAGCCAGAGGAACCCCTGCCAAATAGCCATTTCCCATGACCATCAGGAGGATCAGTGTCTAGATTCTAAGTTCCAGGATGAGGCACTCTTGCCCTCAGCTTGCACCCTGCACTGTAACAAGGAGCATTCTATGCAAATGATGGCAGCTACCTGCATGGAGGAAAGGAAAGGGACATGGCTTAAGGTTGATCCTCCCAGGAAGGTTTCTTTATTCTCAGAAAAACTTTGCCTTCATTCAGTTAGGTAGCAAAATGGATAGAAGCCTTAGGCCTGGAGTCAAGAAGGTCGAGTTCAAATCTACTCAGACACTTACTAGCTCTATTATCCTGGGCAAGTCATTTACTGCTTTCTAGCTCAGCTTCCTCAAATGTTAAATGGGGTTAATAACAGCATCTTTCCCTCAGGATTATTATAAGAATCAAATAAGGTGGCATTTGTAAAGTATTTAACATAATGCCTGGGATATAATATGTTCTTGACAAATGTTTATTCCCTTCCATGCTTTTTTCCCTTCAGTCCTCTGGACTTGAAGTCTTTACTGCTATCAGATGTAAGGAATTGGACCCAAACGCCAGTTCAGTCTGGAATCTAATGGATCTTATTTCTGCCTGGACTCATGTCTCTGCCTTTTAACAGAGAAGTGTCAGAAGGACCAGAACTGGAGTAGGCCTGATAGAATTTTAAGATTCCTAGAACTCTGGAACTGGAAGGGCTTCTTAGAAATCACCTAGATCTGCCCCTTTTATTTTAAGAATAGTGCAATAGAAAGGACAATGTGCTTGAGTTTTAGATCCTGAGTTCGAATTTCAGGTCTGGACTTGTTAGCCTGGATGATGTTGGGCAAAAAATTGCTCCATCTGGATCTCAGTTTCCTCATTTGTAAAGCAAAAGAGATAGACTAGATGACCTCTCCATTCCTTTTAGAGCTTAAAGCTCTACCATAGTCAGGATAACACAAGATTTAACAGCTTTTATGTTAAAAGTTCAGAAAACTTGGAATATGATCTTTCAACCAAGAATCACCTACCACCAAAATTGAGTATAATCCTTCAGGAAAAAAGATGGATATTCGATGAAGTAAAGGGCTTTCCAGCATTTGTGATGAAAAGGCCAGAGCTGAATAGAAAATTTGATTAAAAAATACAAGTCTTAGGAGAAGTATAAGGAAGTAATCAGGAAAGGGAAATCGTAAGGGACTTAATTATCTTTTTGCATTTCTACATTGAAGAATGATATTTGTAATTCATAAGAACTTTCTCATTATTAGGACAATTAGGAGTATATGTAGACAGAGGCCCCATGTGTGAGCTGAACATGAAGGGATAATATCTAAAAAATAAAACTAAGGGGTGAGAAAGGAATGTACTGCGAGAAAGGGAAAGGGAAAGGTGGAATGGTATAAATTATCCATCATAAAAGAGATTTTTTTAAAAAGTGAGTAAACCATACTCTCAAAGAGGAAATAACATATACACTCAATATGAATATAGAGATCTATCTTACCCTGTAGGAAAGTATGAGGGGAAGGGAATACAAGAAAGAGGGAGAATGATAGAGGGGAGGGCATATTGGGGAGAAGCTGGTTAAAAGCAAAATACTTTAGAGGAGGATCAGGGTGAAAGGTGGGAGAGAACAGAATTTAAAGCTCCAGATTTATGACCCCATGAATTGTGGATGGGGAGACTAAGACTTATGGGAGTGGAAGTAACATGTACAAGGTCATGTGGTTAGTTAGGCCTCCAGTTCTTTGCTTTCTACCACTCCCCTCTCATTTCCTCTCCCTTCTTGCTTTGTTTGGGTTTGTTGCTGATGTTGCTCCCCCCTTCGCTCCCCCCCCCCCAGACCTTCCCACCATCCCCTTGCTCCCATTGCATCACAGCTATCCATCACAGAACTCAGGAGTGAAGGGCAGCCAAGACAGAGTCAGTAATGCCAATTTAGGCATATATAGTGCACTCAAGAATTACTTGGACTGGTTTGATGAATGAAAAGTAGAATAAGCATATGGTTGCTGTTGTTCTTTGGACCATGGCTAGAGGAGACATTAGAGGCTGTCTAGTGATATGTTCTCATTTTGTAGATGAACTAATTGAGTCCCAGAAACTTACAAGTAAACAAGTGCCTACTAAGTGTTGGGGAAATAAGGAAAAGCAGAAACAGTCCCTACCTTCCAGGAACTCATCTTCTAAGAGAGACAGCATGCAAATAGCTCTGTACACAAAAGATATATCTAGTCTCTCAGTTGGAGAATGGCTGAATAAGTTATGGTATATGAATGTTATGGAATATTATTTTTCTATAAGAAATGATCAGCAGCATGATTTCAGAAAGGCTTGGAGATCCAGACTTACATGAACTGATGCTAAATGAAGTGAGTAGAACCAAGACAACATTGTTCACAACAACAACAAGATTATATGATGATCAGTTCTGATGGACATGGTTCTTTTCAACATTGAGGTGATTCAGGCCAGTTCTAATGGTCTTGTGATAAGAGAGCAATCTGCACCCAGAGAGAAGACTATGGGGTATCGCAACATAATATTTTCACTTTTGTTGTTGTTGTTTGCTTGCATTTTGTTTTCTTTCTCATTTTTTTCTTTTTTGATCTGATTTTCTTGCACAGCATGATAATTATGGAAATATATATAAAAACTGCATATGTTGAACATATTTTGGATTACTTGCTGTGTAAGGGAGGGGGTGGGGGGAGGGAAGGAAAATATTTGGAACACAAAATTTTGCAAGATTTTTGAATATTGAAAACTATCTATCCAAAGGTAAATGGGGGGCAAGAGGCAGTAATTTCAAAAGGAAGGCACTAGCATTAATGGGGATAGAATGCTTTTTGTAGAAGATGGGATTTTAGCTTTGACTGAAGAAAGCCAAAGAAACCAGGGGATAGATATTAAGAGGGAAAATGTTCTAGAGGGGCAACAAGTGAAGAGGTTCAGTGCCTTGTCCAATGGCAGAGTCTGGGTTCAAGCCAAGGCTCTTTTTTCTCTAACAGAGGAAGGCAGTGGCAACTTTTTGGGGCCTCAGTTTCTCCACTTGTAAAAGGAAGAGGTTAGGATAGATGATCTCTAAGGTCTCCTCCATCATTAGATCCAGAGGTCTTAAGATTTTTATCTCAGAACACCCCAAAATTCCATGACATTAGGAATCTCTTGTGATGAGTCTTATAGTATCATAGACTTAGAGTTGAATGGGGATTATTTAGACAAGTTCCCTGCCTCCTCCATCTAACTGATGAGAATACTGAGTCTCAGAGAAATGACTTGCCCAAGATCACCCAGGCAACAAGAGACAAGATCCATTCTACAGGTCTGAGTGAGATCTCCAGCATCCCCTGGCAGGTGGCTCCCGTATCACAACATATGGCGCCCGAACATGGGACATAAGAAACACAAGAAACAAAGAAGCAGCAGCACCTGAGAGCTGTTCGTGAGTAGGGTCCTCCCAGGAGAGTTCCTTTGGTAACTTGCAGGGAAGGAAAGGGAGAAGAGACCTGGTAACACGGGTTGGGGTAATCAAATGGGCCAACACATCAAAGGGCTGAGCCAAGAGACTGATGAGAGACTTAAATGCCTGTTCTGACTACAATCCTCTTCTCTGTTTGAAAGTTTGCCTCCATGACATCTCACAAGCTTCAACACTTGCTATGGTGCTGTTTAAACTCCCTACCATGTAGACTTAGATACCTTAGCATGTGGATTTAGATAACAACTAATGCATAAACTTACTGACCATCCTATGTGTGTGTGTATGGGGGGGAATAATCACACTCCTATAAAACAAAAAACAATGAATTGTTAAGGACCATACCTAAGTGAAGGGGCAGGTCAATTCAAGACCCTCCATAGCTGTGAATCATAAACTTGAAGGAGTTGCAAAGCAGCCCTCACTAATGCAGATGTTCCTTGTTGGATTGAGATGAAATAAATTGGAGGCAGAGGGAAGAGGAGAGAAGTCAGAGAACACACCTGCCTCTCAGTCTCCTTGTATCATCCTCATCCTCTCACATGAAGAGATACATTCTACAGGTCTGAGTTAGACCTTCAGCAGCCACTGGCAGGTGGCTCCCCTATCACAACAGAGGCAGAACTGGGATTTTAACCCAGGGCCTATGATTGAATCTGAATGTTTTCCCCCACTGAATGACATCCGAGATCTGTCTCCATCTTTATTGTATAATCTAGGGCAGATTACTGTTAAGCTTTCTCTGGATCTCAGGTTCCTCTAGTACCCTACAAGGTGGGGTAGTTTAGCTGCTTTTAGTTAATGGAAAGGGTTGGAATGATGATCTCTCCCTGTTACAGAACTCAGGTGCTAGAATATGGAGCCTCATTCTCTGGTCCCTTAACATCTCTCTTCCATATGATATTTCCCCCCAACTCTTGGCTCCTCATAACCCATGTCACCCTCTGAGCTGTGCCAGTGTCTCTGTCATGGCTTACAATTGGGTATAAATATCCCCCATGCTCAGAGGGCTTCATAGTGTGAAAGAGTGAGGGAGGTGGGCAGGGCCCTAGGCTGGGGGCAGGGCCTCTCCTGGCAGGAATCTGGCCTCTCCATTTGCTGGAGCTATTCATAGAGATGCCTCATTACTGGCTCTATTTTTAACTCAGCTTTTAAATTTTGCCAGCACCTGGTCTGGTGCTTATTGAAGAGGGGTGGGAAGGGGGTTGGGAGAATCAGAGAGTGGAGTGGTGCTAGCCAAGGAGTCTGGGCTGAAAGTCTTGGTAGGAAGGAAATAGGGGGTAACTTTTATTCATGGATAGGACAGCAGATTTGAAGCCTGGAGACTTGGGTTCAAATACTGATTCTTCCATTCATGACACTGGCAAGTTACTTAAACTCTATAAGCCTCAGCTTCCTCATCTGTGAAATGAGGGGGTGAATCATATGAACTGGGAGCTTCTTTCATTTCTAAAGTCCCTTGACTTTTATCCTAAGATCTTAGACAAGTCCCTCAAATCAAATTCAGGGGCTGTTGTGATCTTATGCAAATTCTATCATTTGTCTCAGTTTATTATTATTATTTTTATTATTATATCCTCTCAGTGTTCTGAATTGTAAAGTGGGGATTCATTGTCATAATTCACATTTATTTAGTGCGTTAAGGTTTTTAGAATACTTTGAATCTAAACCTCACAACACCCTGAGATAGGTGCTATAGGTATTGAAATCCAAATTTTTACAGATAGAGAAACTGAGGCTCAGAGACAAGTTATGTGGCTGGCCCCACAGTCACAAAACTAGGAAATATTGGAGGTGGGATTCAAACCCAGGTTTTCCTTCCTCTGAATCTAGCTGTCTGTGTCCTCTATCATGCTATTCTTCCCTGACCACCATAGAGAATGGCTATGTAGGAGAAAATAAATGACTTATATAGGGTGTTCCAAAAGTCTTCATGCAATTGTAAGTTTTGCTAGTTTGCTGTAAGGCACTTTATAGATCATAAAACATTTGAAAAGAACAATGGCAATTATGGACCATCAATGAGCACAGAAGCAGAAGCTTAAAAGTGAGGAATGGTTAGTAAAGTATTAGTTGATAGAGGACTTGTCCTTCCAGCTATAGATCTGAGGATTGAGTCACCTTGCCTAGTCATGGGAAAGGCCTGGGAATGATTATTTACTGGCCAAGAAACATATTGGTTATTCAACAAGTCAGCATATCATGGGCATTTTTGGCTACACTTTTCCCCATGGCCTGGAACTGAGGCTTTTTCTCTTATGTTCTGTGCCTTTGCATAGGACATCCTCCATGTTTGTAATGTACTTCCTCCTCCCCTCCACCTCTTAGCTTGCCTCCAAACTCAGCTCAGACTCTTAATGAACCCTTTTCTGATTTCCTCAATTGTTAATGTCTCCTCCCCAATCCCATTGTTCAGTCATGTCCTATTCTATGTGACCCCATTGGGGTTCTCTTGGCAAAGACACAAAGTGGCTTTCCATTTACTTTTCCAGCTCAATTTACAGATAAGGAAAGTGAAGCACACAGGGTTAAGTGACTTGCCCAAGGTCACACAGGTAATAAGTATCTGATGCCAAATTTGAACTCAGAATCTTCCCAACTCCAGGTCCAGTGCTCTAACCACTGCACAACCTAATTGCTCTCCTCTCCGAATTACTTTGCATTAATTTTACATATGATTTGTATTTATTCTCTGGGTATATGCTGTTTCACCCCAGGAGGATGTAAAAAGAGAGGACAGGAATTGTTTTGTTTTTGCCTCTGTTTTCCTGGGGCTGTCCCTTAGAAGATGTTTAATGAATGCTTAATAAATGCTTGCATTCAGTTGGTCTTTCTCCTGAGAGGACCCCAGTCTTCTTCTAGACCTGGGCCCTGACAGTGTGATGGCTGCAGAGGAAAGGAATCAGATAGACCTGGGTTGTTTGGAAAGGCAGGAGCGTAATGGCCTGGATCAAGATGGGGAGAAAGGCCCCTGGCTGGTTTCCCTCTTGGCATCCACTTCCTTGCATCATAGGACAGCTCTGCAGAAGTGCTGGTGCTTGCATGTGGGTGGTATGTGTATGTAGATATGAGAGCCCAGTTGCATAGGTGGAGGCTTGAGAGTTCTTCCCCTTTAAGAAAAAGAGAGGCTTCATGGAAGAGGTACATCCAAGCTGAATTTCAATGGAAATTCCTTCCTTCCCTCTTTCCTTCCTTCTTTCCTTCCCTCCTTTCCTTCTCTCCTTTCTTCCCTCCCTCCCTCACTCCTTCCTTCCTTCCTTTCTTCCTTCCTTCCTTCCTTCCCTCTATACTTCTTCCTTCCTTTCTTCCTTCCTTCCTTCCTTCCTTCCTTCCTTCCTTCCTTCCTTCCTTCCTTCCTTCCTCCCTCTCTCTCCGTCCATACTTCTTCCTTCCTTTCTACCTTCCTTCCTCTACCCTCCCTCTCTTTCCTTCCTTTCTTCCTTTCTTCCCTCCCTCCCTTCTTCCTTTCCTACCTCCTTCCTTCCCTCAATCCCTCCCTCCTTCCTTCTCTTCCTCCCTCTCTCTTTCTTTCCTTACTTCCCTCCCTTCCTCCCTTCCTCGTCTTCTCTCCCTCTCTCTCTTCCTTCCTTCCTTCCTTCCTTCCTTCCTTCCTTCCTTCCTTCCTTCTTTCCTTTCTTCTGAGGAATGGAAGTTACCTTATATATTTTTTTTCAATAAATATTAAATACCAACTCCATGCAAAGTACTATTAGATAGGACAAATGGACAGGACCCATGTACTGACAATTGCAGTATCATAGGATGGGTACAATAGAAAGATGCTAAAAATTGCTGTGTCAGGCTAGAGTTTGGAAAAGCTTATTACTCAAGGGTGTGGGTGTGGTTGTGGGTAGGGCCAGATTGAGATCTAGGAAGCCTTTCTGTAGGAGGAAGAGATGACATTTGAGTTTGGTTTTCTAGGATGGGTAGGAATTCAATCAGCAAAGAGGGGGAGGGTAGGACACAGATAACACATGAACAAAGGCCTGGAGAAGGTGGGCTGTGTTTAGCTTTATAATACCCAGAAATGTTGTTTAAAACAAATGTGCAAGGTATATTATTTACAGATAAATTTACAGATGAATATGAAAGTACAAGAAGGTTAAGAGATTTGCCCAATCACAAAATTAGTGATCCAGATCTGATTCCAGAGCCCATATTCTTCCTATTGCAAATGAGTAGAGAAAGGATGGAGGTGATTGAAGAGGAATAAAAAGATTAAAAAATTCAAGAGGAAGGAAAGAATTACTAAAAAATGCCAAGAAGAAACCAAGAGAATCAATCAATAAGCATTTATTAAGCATTTACTATATGCCAAGTACTGTGCTAAATGCTGGGGATACAGAAAGATATTTAAGACAGAACCTGTCCTTAAGGAACTTATAATCCAATGTGGAGGTATGTAAAGACATCTATATAAAGCAAGCGATATATAGGATCAATAGGAATTAATTAACTGAGTGAAGGTACTGGAATTAAGAGAAGTTAGGGAAAGGCTCTCTATATATAGAAATAAAGAAGACAAAGGTGCAAGATGGTTCTAGCCTCTCTTTTGAGACTTATTTCCCACCACTCACTCCTATTCATGTTTCATTCCAGCCAAATTGGCTTCCTTGTTTTCTGTACACAACATTCCACCTCCCTCCTTGATGCCTTTGCATGGGCATGCCTAGAATGCCCTCCCTTCTTACTTACTTACCTATTGGAATTCTTAGCTTCCAACTAGGCCCAGCTCAGGCATTACCTCCTATCTTTTCCTCATTCTCTTTAATAAATGGTTATCCAGCTTTTGCTTATCAGAGATGGAGAGTCATGACCTCTCATGGCAGCCCACTTTATTTTTGGATAGCTCTAATTGTTAGAAAGTCTTTCCTTATGCTGAGTTCAAATCTATCTCTTTTTAACTTCCACTTATTGGTCCTAATTCTTCTTGTTAGCACAACCCAAAAGACCTTTTTTTTCTTTTGTTACCATGGCACTATTGAGCCTGGTGCTCTTCCTATCCCGCTCAAAAATGCCTTTGTATTTATTTGTCTACATACAGGGGTAGCATGATGTCTTGGATAGAGCTCCACATTTATTTGTGTATATGTTATTTTATCACAGTAGGTGGAGTGTAAGCTCTGTGAGGACAGATGCTTTTTTGGACTTTTTATGCCTTATGTCTAACATATAATAATCTTAGTAAATGCTTATTGGACTGAATTAAATTGAGTATTCAGCTGGAAATCAAGACCCTGACACTGCTATTAACTCATTATATGACCTTAGGCAATTTCTTCTTCTGTAAAGTGAATGGGTTGGATTATATAATCAATCAAACATCAGTCCTTTATTAGACAACTACTATGTGCCAAGTACTGTACAGGACAGTGGAGATAGGAAGATAGAAATAATACCATTCCTGCCCACAAGAAGCTTATATTTCTGAGGTTCCATTGGTTCTAATCTATGTTTTCTCTATTTTGTGTTCTGAGGTCCTTTCTAGCTCTGGCAAACCATGCTTGATATTCTAACATTCTGTGTGTGCGTGTGTTTTTAATAACAACTTTTTATTTTATTTTATTTTTTAAATTTATTATAATAACTTTTTATCGACAGAACCCATGCCAGAGTAATTTTTTTTTACAACATTATCCCTTGCACTCACTTCTGTTCCTATTTTTCCCCTCTCTCCCTCCACCCCCTCCCCTAGATGGCAAGCAGTCCTATATATGTTGAATATGTCGCAGTATATCCTAGATACAATGTATGTGTGCAGAACCAAACAATTCTCTTGTTGCACAGGGAGAATTGGATTCAGAAGGTAAAAATAACCCGGGAAGAAAAACAAAAAACGCAAACAGTTTACATTCATTTCCCAGTGTTCTTTCTTTGGGTGTAGCTGCTTCTGTCCATCATTGATCAATTGAAACTGAATTAGGTCTCTTTGTCAAAGAAATCCATTTTCATCAGAATACATCTTCATACAGTATCGTTGTTGAAGTATATAATGATCTCCTGGTTCTGCTCATTTCACTTAGCATCAGTTCATGTAAGTCTCTCCAAGCCTCTCTGTATTCATCCTGCTGGTCATTTCTTACAGAACAATAATATTCCATAACATTCATATACCACAATTTACCCAACCATTCTCCAATTGATGGGCATCCATTCATTTTCCAGTTTCTAGCCACTACAAACAGGGCTGCCACAAACATTTTGGCACATACTGGTCCCTTTCCCTTCTTTAGTATCTCCTTGGGGAATAAGCCCAGTAGAAACACTGCTGGATCAAAGGGTATGCACAGTTTGATAACTTTTTGGGCATAATTCCAGATTGCTCTCCAGAATGGTTGGATTCATTCACAACTCCACCAACAATTCATCAGTGTCCCAGTTTTCCCACATCCCCTCCAACATTCATCATTATTTTTTCCTGTCATCTTATAACTTTTTATTTTCAAAATAGTTTTCAACTTTCAATTCTCAAAGATCATTTTCAACACTCACCCTTACAAATCCTTGTGTTCCAAATTTTTTCCCTCCCTTCCCTCCACACCTCTCCCCTAGACAGAGAGAAATTCAATATATAACCCTTTATGTTTTAAGGTTCCTCCCTGCTCTAATATTCTATTCTCCAAGTGGTAATATACTTTGTTCTAAAATCCCTTCTACCCCTGACATTCTAGATGAGGTGGGGTGGGGTGTACTCATTGGAGTGTGGAAGAGTCTGGGGACCTCCCCCCCTTTCACTGAGATGCACCTGTGTCTTTTGGCCATGATGGGTACTGCCCTGAGTATGTCTTTGTAAGACTTAAGTGTTGTGTGCAGTTATACATCTCTTTGCCATTGGGTGTGTTTAAGACTAGGCTATCGTGCATAACTAATTTTTTGGACTTGGGGTCAAATGTAGGAGGCAGATGTTCTTGACTGCTAAACATGCCTCTCTGCCCCACCTTGCGTGAAACTGTGATGGATGCAGTTGTGACCAGCCTCCCCACTACTGTGGGAGGCAGCCTGTGGTTATGAATTTGTGTATTCTGATTTTTGACTTATTTGTTTTGCAGTTCTTTTCCCCAAAGGACTGATGGAAAATGGGAAGGGATTCATCTGAAATGTGTAACTGTTTTTCATGTTCCTTCAGCTCTCATTCATAGGGTCAGAGAATTTTAGAACTGAAATGGATTTCAGAAGTCATCTAGTTCAAACTGTCCCTGAAGAGCAATCTCTTGTTCAACTTCCTTAACAAGTGGTCATTTAGCTTTTGCTTGGAGCTCTTTAGAGATGGGGAGTTCGTGACCTATCTTAAGGCAGTCCACTTTGGTTTTGGACAGCCCTAATTATTAGAAAGTTGTTCCTTTTAATGAGTTGAAATCTGTCTCTTTCAAACTTCCACCTATTGACCCTAACTTTTCCTATTAATACAGGCCATGAGCCCATTAGATTTTTTGGCTAACATGACTTTATCCCCAAGATCTTTTCCACATAAACTGCTTGTCTAGCCTGCTTCCCTATCCTAAACTTAGGCAGTAGATTTTTTTGATCCCTAATAGGGGATCAAATTATACTTATTCCCATTAGATTTTGTTTTAGATAAATGTTTCATGTAATATACCCTAAATATGCATTAGCATTTTTTTGACCACACAGACTAAGACTAACTCTCTGTTAAACTGTGAAAGAGAAGCTTGTCTTCACTTGTAATCTGTGCTCTTTTTCTTCTTTAGTAATTGATGCTCCTCCCCTTGCTGGTTCCCAGAACTGTTGGACACTCATTTTTCTCCTTTCTTCTTCCCTCTATCCAGACCACCCCTTAGTTTTGTCATTTACATTAAAGTCTAATCTGAGTGGTTAGAGAAGAGCATAAGGCTCACTGAGTTTAGAACTAAGAGAGAAATCTTAAAATATAGTGGCTCAATCTCTGGCCTTGAAGCCAAGAATGTTAAGGTCCCAGACAGTGTGTTAGTCAATAAACATTTTAAAGTACTTACCATATGCTGGGCAATGTGCTAAGTATTGAGGGTACAAAAAAAGGCAAAAGACTGTTCCAGGATTTAAAAATCTAGTAGAGGAGAGAGCAGGCAGACAGCTATATACAATCAGGATATGTACAGAATGAATTGGAGATAATCAGCAAGGAGAAAGCACTAGAATGAAGGGGGATCAGGAAAGGCTTCTTGTGGAAGGTAAGAATTTAGCTGGGACTTGAAGGAAGCCAGGAAAGGCAGGAGATGAGGAAGGGAATGAACTAAATAACAATAATTCCTTTGTACACTGTGCTTTAAGGTTGGTAAAGTATTTCCCATACAACTACTCTGCAAGGTAATTAGTGGCTCAATCTTCTTATCCCCACTTTTCAGATGAAAAAATTTCCAGTCCCTACTGTGTACTCAGTAACCCTGGCTTCCATGTTGTTTCTCAAAAAGACATTTCATCTTTTGGCTCCAGGCATTTTCACTGTCTGTTCCCCACTGCCTTTTTTTTCATATGGGGAAATTGAGGTTCAGAGAGATGAAATGACCTACTCCAAAGTCCTCTAATTCTATATCCTTCTTCTTCCAGTGCATTGCCTTGGGATATTATTTCCCTGGGTTATTTCTTTTTCTTTCTTTCTTTGGGAGGTAGTAACAATAGCTGACATTTGTATAATATAATAGTTCTTAATTTCTTTTTCTTAATCACTTTGTCAGAATAATATTTCTAAATGCATAAAATAAAAGTGCATAGGATTACAAAGGAAATCAATTATATGGAAATATAGTTATAAAAATAAAAATTCATGGATCCCAGGTAAAGAGCTCTTAATTCAATACTAGAATTTCAGAATGCCTTACATAATTGTCTCATTTTATTCTTACCATAGCCCCTGTCAAATTGTTATCCCCAATTCTGCCATTATTATCCCCATTTATAGTTGAGGAAACTAAGGCTACATGTCCCCTAGCTAATATTGACTGAAGTAAGATTCAAATTCAGGCTCCTAATTCTAAGTCTAAGATAATGCTCTACTTTCTCCACTCTATGGCTCCCTTCTTTCAACTGGGATCAAAGTCTTAAGCCAAAGAGATGATGCTCTAAAGGTAGTCTTCCATGCCAACAAGTGGAGGAGGATATTTTTAATTTGGGGGTGGGGTGGTGGCAGTGGTGAATCAGGGCCTTCCTAACTCCCTGAAATCATTCCATAAAGGTTGTCACTTACTCCACCTAAGGGTGAGGTGGCCTGGAAGGGCCCGACTCCCCCCACCCTTTGCCCTACTTGGTCCCCTTGGTTAGAAACCCTTACTGCCCCTTTGGGGGGTCAGCCGCAGACGCCAAATCACAGTGGCTGTTCTGGCACGGGATTATCTGCCAGGGAAGGGGGAGGAGAGGTTCTCCCTGTTCACCCTGTGGATAGGCCAAACTGCTGCCAGGACCAGTGACTCATCCCCCTGGGAAATTCCACCTGTCACAGAGCAAAGCTAGCCTGGCTTAGCCCCAGAGCTTGCTGGTGGCCTGAGAAATTGCCAGGCAAGGACAGTGCCCAAACATCTTTTAGCTCCTGTCAGTTCTGTGGAGGAGAGTGCTAGACCCTGACCTACCTCTGGAAGGCCTGTGTTTAAGGTAAAGATAGTAATAATAGTCACTACAGTTCCATCCATTTATATGGTACTTTATGGTTCAGGAAGTGATTTCATAGACATCATCATGCACTGTGAGATAGGAGAGTAGTTATTA
This sequence comes from Sarcophilus harrisii, assembly GCF_902635505.1. Lineage (NCBI taxonomy): Eukaryota > Metazoa > Chordata > Mammalia > Dasyuromorphia > Dasyuridae > Sarcophilus > Sarcophilus harrisii. The sequence goes on from NC_045429.1 coordinate 272,070,189, forward strand.
TTGCCCCCTCAAGTTTAGGCAGGATTAGTGATTTACTATAATCAAACAGCTAGTAAGTGTGGGAACCAAGGCTTGGACCTAGGGCTGGGGACTCCAACCTCAGGGTCTTTTCACTATTTTCCATTTGCCTCCTGAGATGACTGGATACTGAGACATGGGGCTTGATGGGATCAGAACAGGAGTTTGGGAGTAATACCAGGGATTCCCTTGTATCTTTCCCTGAAGTTTAGCCCTCCCTGAATTCAGAGTAAGAGGCTTCATTCTTGGGGCATTCTTCAGGCAATTGGAATCGAAGAATAGGCACCCAGAATCAATAATCAATCAATTCACCAAAAGAATAAAAAAATCAGTCAATCAATAAGCATTTATTAAGTGCCTACTATGTATTGGGCACTATACTAAGTAGTAGGAGTGGTAAAAAGAGGTAAAAGACAGTCCTCAAGGACTGTCCTCAAGGAACTTACAATCTGAGAGGCTACATGTAACAACATATATATATATATATATATATATATATATATATATCTCCAAGCAATACAGGATAGATAGGAAATAATTAACAGAGGGAAGGCATTAGAATTTAATAGAGTTGGGGAAGACTTCCAGTAAAAGATGGAATTTTAGTTGGGATTTTAAGAAAGCTAGGGAGGTCAGTAAGTGGAACTGAGGAGAGTTAGTATTCTAGAAAAGATTACATTTTATAGGCCCCGTATTCCTTGGAAATTACCTGGCTCAGTTGATTGTAACCCCCTTGGCAGTCTGGTGGAGCCTCTGGACCCCTTCTCAGAGAAATATTTTTAAATGCATAAACACATAGCATTACAAAGGAAGCCTGCTCTGTTGAAATACTATTATGGAAAGATTTGAAAACCAAATTCACAGCATTCCTAGCATCTCTACACACATCCTGTGGGAATTTATGAAGTCCAGTTAAGAACCTTAATCTCCTTATTTTATAGAGGAGTAAACTGAGGCCCAGAGAAGTTAGTTGACATCCAAGATCACAAAGTGATCAAGTGGCAGAGACAAGACTTGAGCCCAGACCACTTTCTAAATCCCAGAGTACAGCTCACTTGCAATAGAAGAGGGGTTGCAGTGGAGGTTAGTGGGAAGGGTGATCAAAGGGTACCAGAGCTAGCAACATCCATGACTGGCCCTGGGGGAGGGTGATGCTCCCTATGCCACAGCACAAGTTAGCCAGTGCAAAAAGAATGACCCTCTCTTTGGGGGTGGGGGTGGCTCTCTCCAGGGAACTGAATTCCTGGCTTGACCCCAGACGCTGAGCTGCCTAGTTCCTCTCCTTGGTAGCACTAGGCTGCACACACAGCCCCATTGTGTGCCTGGGCCCTCTGCCCACTGCCGGGGCTGGCACTCAGTCACATCAGCAGCAGCAGCCGCTTGGTCACTTCCCCACCCCCTCTCCTCCCACCCTGCGGAGAGATAGAACCCTCTGGCCCATCACAATGGAGGAACCTAGGGAGGGAGGGAGGGATGAACTGGCTGTAAAGGCCAGCTGGACCATGCACGCTAAAGATGCTATAACTTCTCTACTCCTTCCACACCCCGGGGGCCTGGGGGAAACTGCCAGGAGATACCCAGAACCATGAGGGGATTGAAATTCTGGGAGAATGAGGTCAAGATTTCTCCGGGCAGGAGAGTGTGTGGATCTTGCATTCTTGCATGTCTGCTGTGTTCAGTTTCTCTTGATGCACAGTTCCCCTACTATCTCTTCTACTCTTTTCAGGCGGAAGCAGACTTAGAAAGTCCAGGGATTTCATGTCTCACAGAATGTTAGAGGTGGAAGTTAACCATGACAATCAGCTTGCCTTATTCTCGTGAAGAAACTGAGTCACCATAGAAAAGTTTGCCCTCTATCACACAGTGCCTTGAATGGCCTATCCAGTTCTAGAACCCAAGCCTTCTGATTCTCCAGATCTGGCCCCTGTGCTGCCCCAAGCTGCCTCTCCCTCCTGAGGAATTCTGAATCTCTTAATGCGTCCTCTGGGCAAGACCTAGGGCATCTGAGGATAGGGCCCCACCTGCAGCTCCCCAGAGGCCCCGGCTGCCTGAGCCAAGGGCCTCCAGGGCATTGATGCTGCTGAGTAGATTCCTCTTCAGCTTAAGGTGCCTGGCTGTCGGGATGTGGGGAAGAGCTTTAAGAAATGACCCTTCTGGGATCCTCCACCTGTCCCAGTGCATTCCAAGAGGCACCGGGGTATGGTGGATGGAGTGTTGAACTTGGATGCTAGAGCAGGGGAAGGACATGAGTTAAAATATTGCCTCTGACTCTAGCTGGGTAACTGGAAGAATCACTTACCTGAGCCTCAGTTTCCAGTAAAGTGAAAATAATAATAGTACTTATTTTACAGTAAGTTTCAGTAAGTAAAGTTTCAGTAAGATGAAGTATATAAAGTACTTTGCAAACTATGAACCCTATACAAGCATTTATTATGCATCTGTTACACTCAGACACCTAGTTAGGTGCTGGGGATATGGACAGAAAAGGGAGACAATCCCTGGCCTCAAGAAGTTTATGTTCTATATGGGAGTTAACATAGTTAGAGATTACTAAAACTAACACAATTTTACTGCTTTCAGTTAAATGAGAGGATTTAAGTGTGAAGTATTTTACAACCACAAAGGAGTCAATCAGTGTTAACAGTTATTATAACAGAGTTGTAACTGGCATGGGGCAAATAGGATTGTGTCCCAGAGGGCCAATACAAGGAGTAAATAGCTCCTCCCCAGCAGGGCCATCCTTCAGTGATTTCTGTTCCTCCAGTACCTCCACAGTCTCTGCCATGTAGCTCATTCACCAGCTCTCAACAGATATCATTCAGGCATAGGTTAAGAGTTCTAGGAAGATCTGCATTCAAAATCTGCCTCAAATATTTATTAGCTGTGTGATCCTGGACAAATGACTTAATCTCTCTCAGTTTATTTCTTCATTTGTAAAATGAGAATAGTAATAGTATCTATTTCCCAAGTTTATTGTGAAGATCAAATCAGGTAACACATAGAAAAACATAAGTTCATTTTCTGATTAAGACCCATATTAGGCAGCTGGGTTTCTCATTGGACAGAAATATGGGCCTGAAGACAGGAAGATCCAGAGTTCAAGTTTGGCCTCAGATACTTATTAGCTGTGTGATCTTGGACAAGTCACTTAACCTCTGTCTTCATTTCCTCACTTGTATAATGGAGATAATAACAGTATTTACATTAAAGAGTTGTTGTGAGAAATAAATGAGATAATATTTATAAAGGGTTAACGAAGTCAGCAGCACATAGGATATATATATATATAAATATTTCTTTTCTTTTTATAACTTCTCTCTAGTAGCCATACTCTATAGGACATTTACAAAGTACATTATCACTAATCTGTAAGTACAAAGAAATCACATTATGTTTTTTCTTTTTGTGTCTGTTTCTCTGATTTGGTTTGATTTTGTATTTTGGTGCTCCCATGATTCCATAATGTAGGGAACTGGAAAGGAGGGATGTTGGGACTTTGACCAATATAGATCTAAACTTTCTCTGAAATTTTGTCTTAGAGCATTACCTGGGAGAACAGAGAGGTTATACAGATATCAAGCCTCAGGAGACTTGAACTCAGAGTTTCCCTGTCCCTGAGACCATCTCTCAAGCCATCATACTTGATATTTCTTAGTCACAAACTAGTCACAAAAAAAGAGGCCTGTAATTTAGAGGTACACAGCTTAGTCACTGAATTCAGCTTGATACAGCTTGTTACAACAACAACAACAACAACAACCAACCATTTATTTCTGCCTATATTTTCATAATATTTTGCTAGGTGCTTACTTCCCAATTCCAGCTTCATTTCAACTATAAGAAATATTTTTCTTTTCTTTCTTTTCTTTTGGAAGCAATAGGGGTTAAGTGAATTTGAATGTGAATTTGAATTAAGGATGGATTTGAATTCCAGTTCTCTAGACTATGGGGCTCTATCCTACCATGTTATCTAGCTGCCCCATTTTTCCTTTCTTAAAGGGAGAAAATCTTTTTGTCTTAAGATTGAAACTGCCCAAATATACTAGTTACTTCCTCTCTTTCTGTTTGGAGAAACTCTCCCCTTCTTTCCCACCCCCTCTTTGTAGCTGCTCCTCACAGAACCTACAACCTTTCTCATAATTCTTGTTGACTTTTACCTCTAAATCTTCAAGTGAGGTACTCACACTTAGTTTTCCATTTGTTAGAGGCAGTTAGGTAGACCACTATATAAAGTGAGGAAACTGGAGTCAGTCAGAAAGACCTGAATTCAAATTCAACACTAGATACTTACTAGTTATGTGACCTTGGGCAAATCTGATAATCTCTGTTGACTTCAATTTCCTTACTTATAAAATGGGGAAAAATACCTCCCTCCAAGGGTTATTGTGAGAATCATATGGGATATTTGTAAAGCATTTAGTGTATTTCATGGAGCTGTATTTTAAAGTTCTTTATGCTGGGGCACACCCAGTAGTTAAGGCATAATGCAAGAGCTGGGAATATTTTTTTGGATCATAGATTTAGAGCTGGAAGGGATCTAAGAAGTTTTCTAATTCAACTCCTTCTGTTGAACAAGTAAGGAAAAGCTCATGAAGTACAATGACTTACCCAGTGTCATGCAGGCAATGACAGATTCGTACCCAGATCCTTGAATTTAAAATCAATGTTCTTTCCATTGTACTAGATGGACACCTTCTTGTATTCCCTACAAAGCCTAGATATTTGCCTAGCACTTGGGGAATTCTAGGCAGGTAGCTTCTTTCCATTTACATGAGCCTCTTGTCAGCACAGTGGACTTGAGTTCAGATTCTGCCATAAATGTTGCTTCTTTCAGTCTCTATTTCCTCATCTGTAATATGGGCACGGGGAATAGAATGTATGTGTATGTGTGTAGAGAGAGAACACATATGTATATATTTGTATATATATATATATATAACCTATATATACATACATATATATGTATATAGATACACATATACATGCAAATAGACACATATACATATACTACATGTGTGTATTATATATATATATAAATTGGTAAGAGAGAAAACTAAAAACTATGGGTAGGAGGAGGCCCTAAATCAGTACTATATAAATGCTATTACTATTGCTATCTTGATTAAATTAATCAGCCTCTAAAGGCTTCATCTTCTTTTCTATCCTGTCCTCTTCCCTTGTGTTCCCTACCCTCCACTACTAGTTAGAGGAAGCAATTATGGAAATAACCATCAGGAATTAGAGGTTGGGGGGGGGGGTACTGGAGAGGATATAAGAATAGGGAGGGTCCAGGCCCTGATTTCAGAGTTTACTCAGAAAAACTCCAAGGAAGCTGCATTAAGGCATCCATACCACATTTTCTTTTTGTTCAGTTTTCTTCTTGATATCTGAATTCCAGAACTAGGCACAAGGTGAGAGGCAGTGAATTATTCCAGCATCTGAGTCTTGGTCTCTTGTCACCTTTAGCAACCTTCATTAATCGTTAAGATTCTTACCTTCATTGACTAAAGAACTATGACTCACCCAGACTTAACATGGCAATTAGTGGCAAAGTGAATTGGAATTCCCATCTCCTAACATTTCTCCATTCTTTAAATAATTCCCTCCCACATAGAATGAAACATTGCTTCAATGAATACATTCAACATTTATCAAGCATGCTATGTGCAATACAAAATAGCAACATGATATTTATTCATTCACTCAGGCAACAAATATTAATTAAATGCCCACTATGTTCCTAAGTGCTTTGAGAATTTGAAGAAAAGAAAGGACATTTTGGTTGGAGGATCTGGGAAGGTATCATGGAGGAGTTGACATCTGAATTGGATATTTATGAGTAATGTTTTAGCTGATGAAGGTAAGCAAGCATTCTAGACTTGGGGAGTGGTGTGAGCTATGGCATTGAGGTTGAAAAGCTTCTTTTATCCATAGTTTTTAGTGTTTTCTCCCCTTACTGAATTATTCTGTACAACATATCTTTGTACATGTTCTTTTCCACTTTCAGCCACCCCCATCCCAAAGTTGTCCTCAGCAATTAGCAATTAGTCTGATGCATTGCTCATAGGATGTGTTAAATACATTTTTCTAGAACCAAAATAGTAGGAAGTGTTCTTGAAATGAATAGACTGTATCCTTTTTTTTTTTTTTTTTTTTTTTTTGCCTTGTATCTCCAACCTAGCAACAGTACCTTGCAATTGCATAGACTCAATCAGTGTTTATTGAATTGAATTTGAGGAGGTTGGACAAAGGAGAAATGTGAGATAAAGCTATAATGGGAGGTGAGAGCCAAATTGGAATTGGGTTTGTATGAGAGAGAGAGAAGGGAACCTGAGAGAAGGAGAGAATTGTTAAGTGATTGAAAAGTGGAAGGAAGGAAGGAAGGAAGGAAGGAAGGAAGGAAGGAAGGAAGGAAGGAAGGAAGGGAGGGAGGGAGGGAGGAAGGAAGGAAGGAAGGAAGGAAGGAAGGAAGGAAGGAAGGAAGGAAGGAAGGAAAGAAGGAAGGAAAGAAGGAAGAAAGAAAAGAAGGAAGAAGGGAAGGAAGGAAGGAAGGAAGAGAGGGAGGAAGAGGGGGGAGAGAGGAAGAGGTGGGAGGGAGGGAGGAAGGAAAGAAACAAGCATTCATTATGTACCAGATGCTTTACAAATATCTCAAATATCTTTACAAATAACTCACAACCACCCTGAGAGGCAGATGCTATTGTTATCACTCCCATTTTATAGTTAAGGGAAACCAAGATAAAGACATGAAAAGTGACTTCGTCCAGAATCACACAGCAAGCTTCTGAGGTTAAATTTTAACTTGTATCTTCCTGACTCCAGGCTCAATGCTCTCTTCACCATGTCATCTTTGCTGCCCTCTTTGTTCCAAAGGAAGAAGGTCCAGACAGCTGTTTCAGTTCCTGTTTGCTTTCAAGTTTTCCCATAGGATTGAAAGTGTGTTAGGAGACCAAGAACCTCAAACCTCCAGCTGAGGGAGGGGAAAAAACATAAAGAAGGAGAGGGGTGAGAGAGTTGGTTTGGGGTAGAGAGGTGAGTTCTTACTTGCTGTACATTCCTCCTTATCCCATCTAGTCTTTGAATTTAACTCCACGTGCCCTGATCAAATCAGAGCAGATTGAATCTAGAAAATCTTGGGCAGTACTAATACCACTGCTTCATAGCAGAAGAAAGAGAAGGATTGAGTTAGACTGTGTGGGAAAAGTCTTTTTTTATTTTCATATGAAAGTCATGTGTGGGTGGGGGAGTAAGGGTGGTAAATTCTCAGCAAATGCATATAGTATCTCACAGTATACAAAGGCTTTTTTTAAAAAAAATAATATTCTTATGAAATATGTGACATCTCTCTAGCTTTGAAAACCAAAAGGCCTGTGTTCAAATCTTGTCTTGGATACATTGTGGCTATGTGACTACAATCTTCCTATGCCTTCAGTGAACTAAGACTAAAAATTGCCCAACAATTATCAATCTACATTAGTAGATTGATAGTTCATACAAAAGATCTTCTCTACACGAATGAGATCATAAGTCTAGAATTCCTCTTCTAATTCCCATTTTACAGATAAGGCAATTGAGGCTCTATGTGGCTTATCTTGTCTCATAAAGTTAGTAATGAGTGATAGTGGGGCTTGAAATGACATTTTTCTGGCTCTAGGGCCAATATTCTAAATATTGTAGGATAGCATTAATTTCTCCTCTAGAAAAAATCCAGTTGGGAAGATTATTTTTCCAGTGTCCTTCCTATGACTCTGCTGTCTCTGTGTGTGGGTGATGGTGGGGGGAGGCCAGGGACAAGAATGATGAATATACTTGGGTACCTTTGGAATAGGAGAGCTGCTCACCAGCTGTACTGACTGAGAGAAGACAGCAAGTTATGTCCTGTTTCCCCCTCATCACTGCTCAGCCAAATTCTTGTGTTTTGTCAGTCTATTATTACCGAGAGAGAGAAGAAACAGAAACCATGTGATGGAGTTGGACCCTAGAGGTTGCCATGGTCCTAGTCTTTAGCCTATGTTTAACCTTGATTCCAGAAAAGCATTGGGCCTGAACTGATTTTGGAGGTGATCTGTGGGTCACCCTAGAAATTTGGATTTGAAGCGTGATAGAAAGGAAAGGGAAGTATGGTAGCCTTTTTGGGGGGGGGTGGGGAGGAGAGGAGGGTTAGGGAGGTTAAGGTCCAAGCTGATCTGACTATGGGATGGATTAAAGGGTGTCCTCTCCCTTGGAGCCTTAGGAACCCTTGCTGTCTGCAGACCCCACAGCCCCCTCCTTGGGGCCGCCTGCTGTAAGTGGGGGAGTGAGTCAGACTGAAAGCAGAAGCTGCCAAACATTACACAGGGTGAAACCAAGCAGAACCATGTGAGCTATTTTGGAACTTGGTTAATTCCCCCTCTCCTCCCCCCACCCCCTTTCCTTTCCCCTGTTACAGGACTGGTGCAAATTAACTTAGCCAGTCTTCCTTTCCCCCTTTCCACATTGGGTGGATGGGTGGGACAGCACACTTGGTTCTCCTTTAAGTCAAAAGGCCCCATCTTTTAGGGGCATCTCCCTGTTGGCCCAAGGAGAGAGGCTGGAGGAGTGCCAAAGATCTTGGGAGTTCCAATGGGGAGCTGTCCCCTCCTTTGGGTGGGCAGGGGACAAGCCTGGCAGGCCTTGGAAAGTTTATCTTTGGTTGCTGTCTTACCTCCCTTCTCAGCAACAGCTCTCCCGCCTGCTCTCTCCCCCATTCTCCCTGCCCCTCCACCCGTCCCCAATCTGTCTTACTGTCAGCCAAGTTGTCAACTAACCCCACTCAAAAGTGTTAGCTGACAAGAGCTTAATCATGGTTTCCTCCTCTGCCCCTGCCCCTGCCCCTGCCCCTGTGGACTCTGGAACACAGAGAGGCCTTCAAGAGGCATCAGCACAGAGCTCTGATGGCTAACCCTCTCTGTCCTCCCGAACAAGAGGAAGTCTTCCCAGTGGGTTTGAAATCATAGATTTCTAGATTGCCAGAGACAGAGAGGCCCTAAAAGATCATCTAATCTAAGCCTCTCGGGGAGGAAACTGAGGCCCAGAAAAGGGAAATAATTTCCCCAAGATCCCTGTGGTAGTAAATAGCAGAATTAGGTCTCAAACTGAAATGCTCTGACTCCCAAGGTTCTCATTCTTCTGCACACCCATGGGGGTGCTGCTTAGCATGGAGGTATGTGAAAAGGAAAGTTCTAGCTTCTTTCCCCTCTCCATCCCTGTCTGGTGTTCCTGCATTGGATCCTACTTGTGGACATCTGCACTTAGCAGAGACAAGCTCCTGATGCACCACCTGTAGTAGATAGCAGTTACATCAGACGATCTTGACTTTTACCCTCTACCCTGCTATGGCTGTTTTTTCCACCAGGCAAGTGTGTGTGTGTGTGTGTGTGTGTGTGTGTGTGTGTGTGTGTGTGTGTGTGTTTGTTTCTATTGCAAAGGATAGTCTGTGCATGGTTGGAGGTGGGTATGGTCACAGGGTGTAGCTAATGGATTGTGGGTTTGATAGAAATAAAAGGCACAGGATGAAGTGATGGGGTAATTAATTGGATGCATTCTGTGCGGCAGGGTATTTGTATGGCCCAGCACAATAGGGAATGTTGATTATCTTATAAGGCCAGGGCACTTGTTGGGGAAGCAAAGTTTCTGTGGTTATTGCTTTATATAGCTTTATGTGCAGTAGCATATCCTGCATGGGAAGATTGAATATATGTGTGTATGTAAGGGTGTATGGGGATTATATAAATGTTAGTGATATAAGCACTTGTATCTGTGTATAGGCAATTGGGGAATGAGTGGACAGAGTCCTGGATTTGGGAAAACCTGAGTAAAAAACCTGGCTTCAGATGCTTCTGAGCTTTATGATACAAGACTAAGTCTTGTATCACTAGTCTTAGTTTTCTTCTCTGAAAAATGGAGATGATATTAGTACTTACTTCCTAGAGTTCTTATGAAGATACAGTAAGATGATATTTGTAAAGCCCTTTGCAAATCTTAAAGTGTGCTATAAATACTAGCTATAGTAATAGTATTTGTATATGCATCTAGTGTATAGGGGTTGTGTGTGCATGTAAAATAGTATGGCAGTGTTGTGTGTGTATATGTAAGAGGGATTGTGTATTTGTATGCAGTTGTGTACAGACTGTCTGTGTGTAAATTGTATGTGTAAATAGTGGTATGAGGCAGTGGTACAGAATGGTTGTTTATTTGTGTAGTGGGAGGCAGGATGAATGTGATATGTGTTAGAAGAGAGTGCACTTATATCAGAATGTGTACCTGGTTGGGCAAGTTTCTGGGTTGGTATAGAGAGCACTGGTTGAGGAAGGTCTAGAGAAAGAAAACTAAAATAGCATCATGAGATTAAGATTAGAAAAGGGGTTTGGAAACCTTCATGTCACCCTTTTTACAGAAGAGGAAACCGAGTCTTCCTTAGCCTTACTAGTTCAGCTCTAGTCACCTTCATGTCATGTATGTAGTTCACCTGTGAAAGGTTCTATGCTGGAAGAATTGCACATCTTAGAGAAAACCTCATAGTGCCCTGGAATAAACAGTGAATTGTGAACTGGGAATTCGGGGTTTTAGTCCTTGTCTTGTCACCTATTTCCAGACAAATCCCTTTTTTCTGAGCTTCAGTTTCCTTATTCTTTTCAAAATGAGGATCCTGGACTAAATGGTGCTGAAGTTTATAAGATTATAGCATTCAGGGGCAGCGAGGTGGTGTAGTGGATAGAACACCAACCCTGAAGTCAGGAGGACCTGAGTTCAAATCTGGCCTCAGACACTTGACACTTCCTAGCTGTGTGACCCTGGGCAAGTCACTTAACCCCAATTGCCTGGGGGGGGGGGGGAGAGGAAGGAAGATTATAGGATTCTAATGAATTTTTCCAAATGCTAGTTTGTTTCCATGACCTGACCTATGGCTCCACACATTTGGTGATGGGATTTGTTTTTTTAAGAACATGAATATATCCACCATCTATGTAAATGTCTGCATATATTTGTAAACCTGATGGGTGGTAGTAATAATAATAATAATAACTAACATTTTAAAAATGCTTTAAGGTTTGCAGAATGCTTGATAAATATTAGTTCCTTTCATCTGCACAATCCTTAAAGTAGGTATTATTATTATCCCTGTTTTAGAGGTGAGGAAACAGACAAACAGGTTAAATAATGTGCTAGTGAGCATCCAAAGCTGGATTTGAACTAAGTTCTTTTTCATTCCAGTCCAGTATTCTTTCCAATATACCACCTAGCTTAAATATTACCTTCTTCAGGAAGCCTGCAGAAACATGAATTTAGACATCAATGAGTACAACACCTCCACTTTATAGCTGAAGAAAATGAAGACCAAGAAGTCAGTTGATTGGCCTAGAGTAACACAGCTAATAAGTATCTGATGTAGGATGTGAACCTCCAAATCACATTTGATGAGGGATGGCATAGTGAATAAGGCTCTAGAGACTGCCATCCCTCACCAAATGTGATTTCTCCCTCCTCTAAACTCTGTAGTTTATTTGGATCTCTTTCAATTTATCAGGATCTAATTTATATTACATTTATTTGTCATCAGACTGTTCTGCCTTACCAAACTGCAAATAGCTTAACATCAGGAATTGAATCCTTTTTTAAAAAAAATTGCTCTCTTTAATACCTACTGTAAGTAAGGTTGAATATATGAGCCCAAATGACAAACTTTAGGAAAGAAAGAGTGAGAGGTGGGTGGGAGAAAAGGAAGATCAGGAGTAAGTCCTTAAAAGTTAGCGATATGATTTTAGAAGAGTTGGGAGTGGAACTGGGGTTTGTCCTCATAATACTTTGATTCATTATCAGAGTTGATCCCCATAAAAAACACAAACACAACCAAAAACCACCCCAAAGGCCAACATTCACAAACTTTGCCTGGTGGTTCTCTTTGGGTTCTTTCCCAGCAGAATGGTGGGAGGAGAAAATACAGTAGGATGATAGATTTAAGTCTGGAAGAGACCTTAGAGTAGACCGTGGAGTCTAACATCCTATTTTTACAGATAGGGAGGCTTAGGATTGGAGATTTTAATTCACTTTCCCAGGATTATATAGCTAAGGAGGGATTAGAAACAAGAATTTATTGACTCCCAGTCTGTCTTCTTTCTTTGAGTCTTTAGGACTCTAAGGTTCTCCTAAGTAGAAGAAATTTCTCCTCCAGAGGAAGCTAGGAAGCTAAGTGAGGGTTGAGTCTGGTATCAGGAAGACCTGAATTCAAATTTGGCTTCAGACACTTTCTAGCCATGTGACCCTAGCCGAGTCACTTCAATTTGCCTTAATCCACTGAAAAAGGAAATGGCAAAACAACATCAGAATCTTTGCCAAGAAACCCCCATGGACAATCTAGTCCACAGGGTCATAAAGAGTCAGATGTGACTGAATAACAACAGCAAGTGTCGCTCCTTTACCATTCCTTGTGGGGTGAGGACCTTTTTCCTGGATAGTCCATAAGGGAGGAATGAGTGATTTATCCACTACACCGAAATGTACTAGAAAATGTGTTGTTTTTCTCAGCAGAATTCAGACCTGCCCAGGGAGCCCCTTTGGACTTTGAGCCATCTCCCTTTTTTCCTCATCTGACTATTCAATAGGAGCTATTCATTCTTTGCAGTAGGAGACCTGACCTCTTACTTCGATACAATGGAAAGAATGCTAGATTTGGAGTTAGGGCCCTTAGGTTCACTTCTGTGAATAGCCACTAGTAACTAACCTGTGTGACCTTGTATAAGTCACGAACTCTCCAGGCCTTGGGTTTCTTATCTGTAGAATGAGAATGTTGGACAAGTCCCTTATGAAGTCCCTTCTAGCTCTAGAGAGATGACCCTTGATCCTTTGTGACTTTATGACCTCTCTAGTGTATTTAGGATTATGACAATCATTTATTTGGATCTTAAAGGGACTGAGAGCAATCTGGAAAAAGGTTACTTAGTGCAGCATCCTCATTTTACAGATGATGGCACCAAAGCCCTGGCAAATTGTATGATTGGCCTGACATGTGAGGCCCTGCCCTTTTCCCAAGGACCATCCCTGATGGAATGGGTTTTGTGTTGTGTGGTGTGTGTGTGTGTGTGTAGATAGGGTCACATACAATCTTCATTGGGAGGGAAGGGGACAGAACAGAGAACAGTAAACTTGAAGCCCATGCAGGCTCAGCTTGTCCCCTTCCTCCTAACCCCAGTCACCCCCACATTTACCATGCTCAGATGACTCGGCTACAGGTAGGACACCCCCACACACTTTCACATTCTTTCAAACAGAGACACCACCTCTGCAGTCCAGGGCTCAGTCTTTGATCCATGTAATTGTACTGCTGTCTGACCAGCTTGATTTAATTCTCCCCTGAGGCTCTCTCGTGGCAGTATTAACCGCCTCAGTGAGAGCCAGATATATTGTTTTTGAGGCAGCTTTCTGGTCCCCTCATCCTTCCCCTTGGCTGGACTCTGCTGAAGTGTATTTTTTTTTTTTTTTTACTATTAAGGTGGAAAAGAAGAATGAAAGTATAGCATTAGGTTGGCTTGGGCCATTGATCCCCCTTGATAATTGGGGTAGGAGGAAGTGCTCTTCTACCTGCCCATTATGGCTAAGCTCCTTCTGCCTGGACAGGGAATGGATGAATGAGTGAACAAGCATTGGTTAAGCTCATCCTATATGCCAGGCACTGTGACTGACATGGCAAATACAAGACAGCTAGGAGACATTCTATGCCTCCAGGGACTTGACATTCTGGTGCCGGGATTGGGACCAGGGAAGGGAATTTTGGCCTGGAGATGTCACAGGGATTGTGAGGGAAGCCATAAGATGGTTGATGATATCAACCTTTCCACCTGTTTTATTATTGTTCACACACCCAGAGTGAATGGATGGAATGGCATGGGAGTGGAGAAGAAGGCATGAGATACCTGTGGGCAGGGCAAATAGTAATATGCCTTCAGGGAGCAGACCTTGGTTTCCCAGTCTTGTTGGGAAGTGAAGAATGTTGAGAATTTGACTCAGTCAGGACCATCTTTAAAGGGGAGGAGGCAGATATAAGGAATTGAGAAAGAAAAATTCATTAGTCCTATTAAGGAAGATTCAATAAAATGGCACCTCTTTTCCTTGGACCCATGGATTTTCTAGGCCTGCTTATAAGGGTCTCTGTCCCAAGCCTCTTGCCTATATTACTTAGAGAAACCATCTCTACAAGAGGTTGACTATGAAAGGGAGTTAATGCTGAATAATTGACCCAACATTTATTCCTTCATTCAAAAAAGCATTTCTATGTGTGCTGGTGAGCTGATGTTCCTGGAGGGAAAGGGCTAGAACAGGTTAAAGTAAGGCAGTCTGGATTCAAATCCTACCTTATACATCTAGTATGACCATAACAAGTGAGCCTTAGACACAGCTCACAATATTTACAGGACCTGCCCCACAGAGTTGATCTTCCCTTTCCCAAATTAATTTAACTGTCAATTAACAAGCTTTTATTATCTCTCCTCCACCCCTTATCCCCAATTGTATCAAATAGACATAATCGAGCAAAACAAATTCCCATGCTGAGAGGTTCCAAAATGCATGTCATTCTGTATTCTGAGGCTATCCCTCCTGTCAGAAGGTGGGCAGGGTGCTTCATCACGGTCCTTTGAGCGTGGTTGGACATCGTATTGAATAGAGTTCTCAAGTATTTCAAAGTTGTTTGTCTTTATCACCACACAATTATTTTGTAGACCTTAAAGGGCTAGAGAAATGTGACTAACTGTCCTTTATTGGCAGTGGAGTGGGAGGGGATGATTTTCCTGTTTAGCTGGGGAGACCAAGTAATACCCACAACACAAGAAGAAAGCTATTAGAGATGGGTGTGGATATGTGCCAGTAGACCTGCTGGAAAGGGCATCCATATGAGTGTGTTGGAGGTAGGAAAGAGAGAGGAAGCATTCAAGGACCTGGGAGGCCAAGGGTAGCCAGCTGTGGGGGACAGAAGGGCACGATGAGATCCCTGGGGAAGGAATTCCTGGAACATCAGAATGCGATTGTCAGGGTGTGGAATTTTGAAATGCTTTTCAAAGGGCATCTGTGTGTGAGAGATAGAGGGATTTGTGTGTATTTTCCTGCATATGCAATGGACTTGTGTATGTGTGCATGTGTGTCTGTGAGTGATATACTGGCATCGATCTGTGTGTGAATGAGGCATCTGTGAGACGTGAGAGACTCATAGGAATCTGTGAAACGGAGAGACTTGTGTTATCTCTGGGTTGTAAGGCACTTGTGCTTGTCTCTTTGTGTGCAGTGGATGTCTGTGTGTCTCTGTGTATGGTAGATTTATGTGTATCTGAAGGACATGCATGTATGAAGGCTTTGTGTGGGTGTAGACCGAGGGACCTGTGATGGTGTGTGAGATGGACTTTATGTGTAATCTGGATGTGAGTGAATCATTTGTATCTGTGAGATGGAGGGACTTTTCTGTAATGTGTGTGTGTGTGTGTGTGTGTGTGTGTGTGTGTGTGTATGTGTGTAGCGCTTATAAATACCTGTATAAAAAGGCAGTTTGGCATTGTGGATAGAACACTTGGATGTGATGTTGGAAAGACTGGCCTCAGATACTTACTAGTTGCATGGCTTTGGGCAAGCTTCTACTAGCCTCAGTTTCTTCATTTATAAACAATAACAATAAGGGTAACTAAGTGATATAGTGGATCAAGCTGGGCCTGAAGTTAGGAAGATCTGACTTCCAATTTGGCCTCAGATACTTACTAGGTATATGACTCTGGACAAGTCACTTAACTCCCATTTGCTTTAATTTCCTCATTTGTAAAGTGAGCAAGAGAAGGAAATGGCAAATCACTCCAGTATCTTTGCCAAGAAAACTCAACCCTTTTGACAAAAAAGACAAAGAGAGAGGAGGGGAAAGAGTCAGAGGAGAGGGAGAAACACACACACACACACACACACACACACACACACACACAGAGAGAGAGAGAGAGAGAGAGACAGACAGACAGACAGAGACAGAGAGATACAGAGACAGAGAGAGAGAAAGAGAGAGAGAAGGAGGGAGGGAAGAAAGAAGGGAGGGGGGGGGGAGAGGGAGCCAGGGAAGTTGAGAGACTATGTCTGGTATGTGTGTGTATCAGGAAAAAGGAGTGTTTAGTTTTGTGATGGATTCGTGCAACACTGTCTATTGAGGGGAATGCTGTGTGTGGTATTGTATGTAGCAGGAAAAGTGAAGAAATGTTATGTGGATGTTAGCCAGGTGAGACAACACATTATATTTGATCATTTTTTCTGTTTGCCCAAGGCCCTTTTATCCCTTGGGCTATCCAAGTACTTTGTAACCTCTAGGATGGGGGAATCCCATGTTATATCTTTCTCTTCACACTTTCCACACTCCTCCTGCTCCCTGGGCTTGGAAGTCTATTGTCTTTTCTCTCATTTCTCTCCCCTTTCCATCCTCAAACCTCAAGTCCCATGGCATATCTGTTTTCTGGGTCAGCATCTGGCTGGTCTCCATAGGACTCCTCATTGGTCTTCAATAGCCCTTTGAAGCTTTCCCAACCCTAGCCACAGGATTGCCTTGACTTGCTAAGGGCTAGAAATCCCAGCCCTGCCAGGCACCAACACCAGCAATGCTTGCCCTGGGCTGTGGGGAGCAAGCATGCTGAGGCATGGGGCTGGTGTGCCTGATCTCTGGGAATTTCAGGGAAGGTGGGAACCAGGCCCAGAGAGCAGCAGACACTTTTTCTTCTCCCTCCTCTCTCTCTGCCTGACATCATCTATCTCTCTACTTAGATCATCAATCCCCAAGCTGTTAGATTGGCTGGGGTCATCCTCTCCACATGGAAGGGTGGGGAAGAGCTGTGTCTTCAGGATCCACTTCTCCAACTACTAAGTTGCTTTGTTTTGTTTTTTCCTTGGGGCCTCCCCAGATGGGTACTCAACAGGAAGGAAGTGCTTTCTCTTTGATATCCCCATGGGAATTCATGAAGTGTAACTTCCCCTCTGTACATCTCACAAAAACTCAAGTGTTGAAAGGAGCCTCAGAAACCAACCTAGTCCAACTCATATATAAATAAGACTCTTTTTACAACATCCCTGAAAAGTGCTCATTTATTCTCTATTTAACAAACTCCATTGAAGGAGAAGCCATGATTCCCTGAGGCAGTTCACTCCACTTTTACTTTTTTTTTTCTTCATTATTTTTCCAAATACATGTAAAAATAATTTTCAAGATTCATTTTTGTAAAATTTTGTGTCCCTCCCTTTCCCCAAGACAGCAAGCAATCTGATCTAAGTTAAATTTGTGCAATTCTTTTAAAAACATTTCCATATTTGTCATGTTGTGCAAGAAAAAATCAGACAAAATGGGGAGAAAAACTTATGAGAAAGAAAAAAAAGACCAAACACATAAAAAGGTGAAAATACTGTGTTTTAATCTGCATTGAGTCTTCACAGTTTTCTTTCTTGATGCGATTGGCATTTTCAATCATGTCTATTGGGATTGTCTTGTATCATTGCATTGTTGAGAAGAGCCAAATCCACCACAGTTTACATCACATAATCTTGTTGTTACTGTGTACAATGTTCTCTTGGTTCTAACTCACCTCACTCAGTCTCAATTCATGTAAGTCTTTCCAGGCTTTTCTGAAATCAACCTGCTCATCATTTCCTTATAGAACAATAGTATTTCATTACTTTCATATACGATAACTTATTTAGCCATTCCCCAACTGATGGGCATCCAATAAATTTCCAGTTCTTTGCCGCTACAAAAAGAGCTACTGCATTTTGCACATATGGGTTCTTTTCCTTTTTTAAAAAGTTATCTTTTGGGGATACAGATCCAATAAGTGAGACTGCTGGGTCAAAGGACACCAATTCCACCTTTAGACACCTCTAATTGATAGGGAGAGTTTCCTTACATCTAACCTCAGATTGTCTCTTTGTATCTTTTACCCATTCCTCCTTTCTACCCTGGAGGGCCAATTAGAACCAATCTGATTGCTCTTCTTCCTCCCAGTCTTTTAGTTATTTAAAGGTGGCTTTTATCCTCTTATAAGTCTTCCCTTTTCTAGGGTAACCATCTTCCATTCTTTCAACCTTTCTTTATCTGTTATAATCTTAAAATCCTTTCCCATCCTTTTGATACTTTCTACCTTGCTAGTTTCCTTCTTAAATTGTGTCCAGAAGCAAACAATATTCTAGATGTGGTCTGACTAGAGCAAACTAAAATCAGATTCTCACTTCTTATTTTAACATATCTACAATAACTTTAGCTTTATTGACCACCATATATCATAGTTGACTCATATTAAATTTTCAGTCCGTCAAATGTGGTAGCACATATCTGTAATCTCCTGCTAATGAGGAAGCTGAGGATGGTGGATCACTAAAATTCTGGGGTTCTAAGCTGTAGTGGGCCAAGCTGATTAGGTATCAGCACTAAATCTGGCATCAACATGGTGAGCCCTTGGGAGAAGGAGACCACTCGGCTGTCTTATAATAGTAAGTGGCACAGGCGATAGAATGCTGGGCCTGGAAATAGGAAAACATGAATGAATGCTATGTGATATTGGGCAAGTCACTTAACCTCTCTATGCCTCAGTTTCTTCAGCTGTAAAATGGGAAAATAATAGCACCCCCTCGTGAAAAAGGAGATAATATTTGTAAAGCACTTAGCACAATGTCTAGAACATAGTAGGTGCTATATAAATATTTAATTACTTTCTCATGTCTAAGGAGAAGCAAAATGGAGCAGGTCAAAACTCTTGCTAATCAGTTGTAGGATTAGGCCGCTGAACAGCCACTATACTTCTGATAGCAATAGGGAGAACCAATCTCAAAAAGATAAAAAACCAAGTAAATAACAAAAAAACTCAGTCCACTAAGTATTCCCTACCCCATTCTCCACCCTTGCCCTTGACAATCTAGTATTTTGTCATGTTTTTCCCATATTTGCATTTGTGAGATTGATCTTTCCAGCCTATGTGTAAGTCTTGACATTTCTCTATTCAGTTTTGTTCTTTTTAGATTTAGCCTAGACTTCAAGATCCTGAATATCATCAAAGGCAGGAGTTATCCCTCCTGATTTTGTTTTATATACCAATGTTATAGTCATGCCAACTATGCCTTTATCCAAGTCATTGCTAACAATGTCAGCTAAAATCAGGCCACACACAGAGCCAGAGGGAATCCACCAGACACTTCCTTTCAAATTGATACCAAACTATTAATGGAAACTTTGAGGCTGGCCAATTCTGAATCCCCCTACTGCACTATTGTCAAGCACATTATCTCTCCATCTTTTCTGCAAGAATAGTGTGAGAGATTTTGTCAGGTGCTTTGCTAAAATCTAGGCAAACAATATATACAGCATTTCCCAGATCGACCCGTGTAATAACACTGCCAAAAAGGAAATAAGTTTGATCTTGCATGACCTATAATTGATGGGGAAAGAGATAAGCATTTAAATAGTGCTTACTATGTGCCAGGTAGTATACTAAGTACTTTACAAATCTTATCTCATTTAATCTCACAGTAACCTGGGAGGAATAAGCTATTATTATCTTCATTTTACAACAGTATTACACAATAGTTGTTGTATGAGGCTGGATTTGAACTCAGATCCTCCTGGCGCCAGACCCACCACTCTCTACTGAGGCACCTAACTTGCCTTATTGATGAAACCCTCCTCCTTTAGGACTGCCACTGCCTTTTCTAGATAAGCTCTATCTCTTTATTAATATGTTCTAGAATTTTACTTGAAACCAATGTTAAACTGACTTTTTATTTGTGGCCTTCATTTTCAGAAGATAATTCATATGGGGCTGTTGACTTGAACTCTTCAAGGATAGCTAAGTGCTTTCTTTCTATCTTCTTACTTATCTTGGGTTTCATCTGCCTAATAGATATTTTTGTTCTGTCCTTTCCACTCTCCAATTCATTTTCCTTGACAGAGAAAAAAGAACCACAAATCAGAGATAGACAGTTCTATCTATGACCACACAATTTTTTCCCCCAATAGAACTAGCATAGAGTCTTCTCTTCTGTGGAATGAGCAACTTGGACCAGATAGATGGTTTCTTAGGTCCACTTCCATCCTTGAAGTTCTTTCAATGTTCTAAAACTCCTTCTGGATCTAACATTGTATGTCCTATGCCTATGACATTGTGTTCTGTGTTCTAACATTCTAGGGGATAAAGCTCCCTGTATCCCTGACATTCTATGTTTTCTATCTGAACTGTCTATGTTCTTGGGTCCTTCCAACTCTGACATTCTATGTTCTGTATTAGATTAAGTTTAATAGTTTAGGGTATGTTATGACATCCATCAATCAATCCATCAATAAGCATTTATTAACACCTCTTAAGTTCAACTTATTATGCTAATCAATGAGCATGATATGAAGATGAAAATGAAGTAATTGCTCTCCTTTAAAAGCTTTGGTTCTATGAGGAAAGGTAACATATGCCTATAGAAGTCTATTTAAAAATGTACAAGATAAAATTAAGTTAATGGAAAATGCTGGCTGGCAATGGAGAGGACTAGGTAAGGCCTCACATAAAAGCTGGAGCTGGGATTGAATCTTGAAGGAATTGAACAGCTCTAAGAAGCTGAGGTTAGGAGGAAGTCTGTTCCAGGTATGAGGTGACAGCCTGTGCAAAGCCACATAAAGAGGGGATGGAATGTCATGTGTGAAGAACAGCCACAGATCCAATTTGGCTGGAGTACAGGGGGAGTCAGGTGTAATCAACCTGGAAAAGGATGGCTCGAGCCAGATTGTGAAAGACTTTGATTTCTAAAGAGAGGAGGGTAGAATTTATTCAAGGTACAATAGGAAGGTGCAGAAGTTTCTTTAAGCAGGGGCCTCAAACTACGGCCCACGGGCCAGGTGCGGCAGCTGAGGATGATTATCCCCCTCACCCAGGGCTATGAAGTTTCTTTATTTAAAGGCCCACAGAACAAAGTTTTTGTTTTTACTATAGTCTGGTCCTCCAACAGTCTGAGGGACAGTGAACTGGCCCCCTATTTAAAAAGTTTGAGGACCCCTGAAGTTTAAGGGGTCAGGCATAAGTAAAGGACTTGTGGAGGGGAGAGGAGGAGTCCAATTATGAGGGTATTTGAGTTGAGAAAGGTGATGAAGACCTGAACTAGAGTTTACTAAATAGCTGTGGGATCTTAGTTGAGTCATATTCCTCTCTAAAAAGATTAATGATTTGTCCCAAGTCATGGAGAAAATCAGTGGCAGAGGCAAGACCAGCACCCGGAGCCCTCTGATTTTGAATAATGGGCCTTTCAGGACCACTAGATGGTGCAGCAGATAGTGGTACTAGGCCTAGAGTCAGGAAGACTTATTTATTATGTCAAATATTTGGTCATTTATTAGCCGTAATTTATTAGCTGTGTGACCCTGGGTAAGTCAATTTGTTTGCCTCAATTTCCTCATCTGTAAAATAGGGATGATAAAAATGGCATCTAGGGTTATTGTGAGGCTCAAATGAGATAATAATTGTAAAGCCTCGTTGTAATAATTATAAAGCCACAGTGCCTCACACGTAATTTTTTTTGGGGGGGGGTTTACTGTTGTTCCATTGAGTCCATTTGTCTGACCCTATTTGGGGTTTTCATGACAGAGGTACTAAAGTGGTTTGCCATTTTCTTCATCAGCTCATTTTACAGATGAGAAAACTGAGACAAATAGGATTAAATGATTTTCCCAGGGTCTCTCATGTATTGTTGAATGTCAGATTTCAACTCACAAAGATGCATCTTCCTGATTCCAGTCAGCAACTCTATTCAGTCTGCCACCCTGTAGCTGCAGTTAGTTCTCCAGTGAAATCACAGGTCTAGTTCCCATCTTCCTTCTGTTTGGGAGAACTCTGAGTTTTGTAAGAGAAATCTAGTGATCTAGAACACTGGGTTCTAGATCTGACTCTTTTTCTTAACCAACTCAAGATGTAAAGCTATATATGTTGTTTATCTTCCTCACCTGTCCAAGGAGATAATTGCTTACTTCTCTAGGCATACGTTTATGAGGATCAGATAAGGCGATAGATAGAAAAGGGATTAGGAAAAAGCATGCCCTGTTCTCTAAATGCAGGGGATTTTGTAGCTGGTGTAGTGAATTCTCCGGGATTGGTGAGAAGCTGAGTGAGGGGCCTCCTTCCCCATAAGCAGTGGGGCATAGGGAAAAGAGCATTGCCTAGAGTCTCAGAAGACCTGGTTTCAAATGCCTCTTCCATATTTAATGCTGAAGCCATTTAGCTTCTCCCTCATCTGTAAAATGAAGGAGTTGGTCTAGATGGCCTGTGAGGTCCATTCCAGGCTAAATTTATGATCCTGTGATCCCTCAGCCAGAGTCAGCTAGCCCCTGGGGAGCCCGTTCTGTGAAGGATCAGTGATAGCGGTCACCTTTGAAGGACACTACCTGGCTCAGCATTTCTTCAGTGAAATTATGAAGTTGTATAGAAAGTGCCTCTGACTTTTTCTTTCAATGGCCATCTCCTTACTTGACTCAATCGAATTCAGTAGCATTTGTTTAACACCCTCTACGGGAGAGACACTGTGCTGGATTCTGGAGATACAAAGACAAAAATAAATAGTTCCTGCCCTCAGGGTACTTTCTACTAGGGGGAAACAATATGTATCTTGAAAATCAGATACAAAGTATATACATCGCCATTTCTGGGAGAAGGCTATATACATATTATGAAGGAAAGTTTGGTAACAAGATTTCAGAGGGTACATTGGAGGGGAAGGAAGGAATATGTTAGCAGCACCAAAAAAAAAAAAAAAAGGTTGATATGGATGACTTATAGGGGAACAGGGACAACTAGGTGGCATAATAGATAAAGAAGCAGCTCTGGAGTCAGAAAGACTTATCTTCCTGAGTTCAAATCCAGTCTCACATACATTTTAGCTGTTTGACCTTGGGCAAATTAGTTTCATCCTGTTTGTTTCAGTTTTCTCATCTGTAAAATGGACTGGAGAAGGAAATAACAAACCACTCTAGTATCTTTGCAAAGAAAACCCCAAATAGAGTCATGAAGACTCAGACATGACTAACATGATTGAACATCAATATGAAGGAATTAAAAACTGGAAACTTTACTTGGGAAATGGATCACTGGAGTCTGAGAAGACCCACAGGTTTTCAATACTGCATCAATGAACTAATTTCATTATTCATCTTCAAGGCAGAGTTGGGGTTGAGATTGGGGTGGCTCAATGAATTCTTGGGTCCTGCTTGGTAGCCAAGACAGAGTTGGGAGAGTGCAGCCTGGTTGAAAGGTAAGCAATATTTGTGAGGTACTCGACCCTCCAGTTACTGGTCAGGTCAGTTCTGCCCAGTATTCTGAAGAAACCACTACCTTCAGCACAGGGCTTTGTGCCGGTGTGGTATCACTCAGACCTATCCCTTCTCATGGTCCCATATTCCAAAGTTATGTGCTTCTTCCTCCACCCAGAAGGCCTCCCAGAAGAGATCTAATGATGTCACTACCATTGAATGATTCCCCTTGGGTTCTAGGATAAAATAAAAATGCTGATATTTAAAGCCTTTTACAATCCAGCCCCATCCTCTCCCATTGAGACTAGTAATTTCCACTTATAGACACTATAGCTAAACTTACTTGCTATTCTGAACAAAATGGGAAGCAGTAAGGCGGCTCAATGTTTGGAGCATTGTTTAGATTCTTTGAATCAGGAAGACCTGAGTTCAAATCCAGTCTCAGATATTTCCTAGCTGTGTGATCTTGGCATGTCACTTAACTTGTTTGTTTTAATCTACTGGAAAAGGAAATGACAAACTGTTCCAGTATCTTTACCAAGAAAATCCCACTGACAGCTTTGATATGCAATGGTTCACAAGGTTAAAAAGAGTTAGATGGGACTGAACTACAAATCTCTTGCTTCCCTGTCTTTCTGTAATCTCTCCCCTATGCGTCCCTCCTCACTTCAACATCTTGGATTCCTATCCTACCTTTTTTCCCCAGCTCATGTGTTATCTCCTACAGGATGCCTTTCTGGAAGTCTCCAAGTTACTACTTTTTCTGCAACTCGTAGGTTAAAATAAACTTCATATCTACTTTACGTGTTGTTGTTGAGTGATATCCAACTCTCTTTGCAAAGATAATGCAAGGGTTTGCCATTTCCAGTTCATTTTACACCTTTACTGAGACAAACAGGGTAAAATGATTTGCCCAGGGCCATGCAGCTAGTAAGTATCTGAGATTCCATTTGAATTTGTCTTCCTGACCTGGAGTGTAATGCTCTATCCACTGCACTACCCAGCTGCCTCACATCTTCCTTTGCCTATGTTTTTATATATATTTCTCTCAAGGTAGGTGTGGTTTCCCCAGAAAAACCAGGGCTCCTAGAATGCAGGGATTGTAATTGGTTTTGTTTCCCTATAGCCCTGTCCAGTAGCTGGCAAATGCTTGTGGAATTGAATTTCTGTAGGGCCTGATCTCTGATTGCTCTCCTGAGGGAGAAGTAGAAAGAACTCAAAAGTTCAGGAACCTGTCTTCTGCCCCTAACTAGAAGTCACGTCCCTGGGGACTCAGGTTCCTTTTTCTGGGGGGGGGGGAAAAAAAAAAAGAGGGTTGGACAGCTAGTTCTCTTTCTGCTCAGTGGCTCCATATAGCTTGCAGGAACACATACAAAATGCTATGTTTGGCATTCAAAGCTCTTCACCTAGTCTCCTCCTGCCTTGCCAGTCTTCTTAACACCTTACTCCCCAACAAGTACTCTCTGATCGGGTAACACTGGCCTCCTGGCTACTCCACTAACAAGGACACTTTATCTCTAGGCTCCAGGCATTCTCTCTGGCTACCCACATGCTTGAAATGCTCTTCCTCCTTCACTCTGACTACTGACCTTCCTGGCTTCCTTTAAATCCCAACTAAAACCCCACCTCCTACAGGAAGCCTTCTCCAACCCCTCTTAATTCTAGGGCCTTCCTTCTGTTAATTATCTCCCATTTATCCTGCTTTGAATATATTTGCTTGTAACATTGTTTTCCCCATTAGATTTTAACCTTCTTGAGGACAGGGATTATTTTTTGTCTCTTTTGGCATCCCCAGTACTTAGAGCTATGCCTGGCACATATTGTTGCTCTGTTATGTCAGACTCTTCATAATGACCCAATGGGCTGGATAGCACACCAGGTATTTCTATCCTTCCCTACCTCCTAAAGGCTATCTAAGTTCATGTTTTTTTGTCTCCATGCTACTGTCTATCCATCACATCCTCTGCCATCTCCTTTTCCTTTTGCTTTCAATCTTTTCTAACATTAGAATTTTTTTTCCAATGAGTCCCACGTTTTTATTATGTGGCCAGAGTATTTAAGCTTCAGCTTCAGTATGTGACCTTCCAGTGAATAATCTGAATTAATTTCTTTATTCAATGACTGATTTGACCCCCTTGCTTTCTAAGTCTCACAAGTCTTGTTCTGAACTGCAATTTGAAAGCATCAATTCTGCCAGCTTTCCTTATAGTTCAATTTTCACAGCCATACATAGCTCCTGACACATACTAGGTGTTTAATAAATGTTTACTGAATTGAATATATTGGTCACAGTAGAAGTCAAGTTCTCTAGCCTTTCTCTTCAGTTTTCTCCTCTGTAAAATAGCATGAACTGGCAGGCCCTAGAAGTCCCATCTAACTCGATTCTCTGACTACGATTCATTGCTGGTCACTCTTCCAGCCCCATCTTCATGGGCTCTTCCTACTCCAGATGTGGGTTGGTCTCTGCAGATGTGATCTCCATGTAGGGCTAGGTAAGACTCTTTTCAGAGCAGCCCATTCCAACAGTGCCTGCTTTGCC